>NW_018165616.1:367203-373802 GCF_001263595.1 Phalaenopsis equestris | reverse complement strand
GAGATGAGGGAACCATATTGTGATCATGAATCCATGGTCGATCCAATAGAGCGTTAAAAGAGATCTTGGCTACTATGATATGAAATTTAACGGTTGTAACGAGTTCTCCGACCTTCATAAGTAATGAAATTGATCCAAGGGCTCTTTCTCCCTTTTGGTTGAGTCCTCTTAACATCTTCTTATCGGGGATGAGCTCCCAAACTTTGAAGTCCAAATATGATAATGTCCATAAACTCATCAAGTTAAGAGATGCTTCAGGATCAACTAAAACTCTGGATAACACAAATCTGTCAATGTTGACGGATATGTAGAGCGGGCGGTTGTGGTCGGCGGTACCGAGCTCCAAGTCTTAATCTGTAAAGGTTACCCCTGACTGTTCTCACAATGAGCAAACTTCATCTTTGGATGTGCTAACCAAATGAGCTAAGCAAATTTTTGGATCCAACAAAGCTGTAACCAGAGATTCTCTCATCAGGATCAGAGCGTCGTAGATGCTTAGTCGGGCATGCAACTTCCTAAGATGAGTTAGCACGTTGTAGTCTACTTTGTATGATCCTTTGATTTTGCCTTGATTATGTGGTTCTTCCACTGATGGAGGTGGGGGTACCTCTTCTCAAGTCAGTATCGATTTTCCTTTATTTGTTGGAGTTATACTTGGTGGTAGCACTTTTCTGCTCCTTAAGTTAACTTCTGTGACTTCTTCTTCTTGAGATATCATTGTTGAATCTTCTAGTGTCTTTTCCTCCTCTTTAGAAAGATCTAAGTTGATGGCAAAAGGTACACCATGACGCTCGAGAGTTGGTTCTTCGTTATCGCCGCTGTCATAAGCAATATCACCGAGTTCTTCTTTGGCCTTGACAACGAGTTCATCGGACTCAAGTACGATTTGAGGATCATTTTGGGGATCGAGATTGCAACTAGCTTGGTTATAATTAGTCACGTTATTACCAAAAATAGTAAAAAAGTAGCCAAAATCACAACCATTATATTCATAAGACCCCAGAGGGACAAAAAGATAATCATGCAAAGTCAAGGGTTCGAGGACTTTCTTCTCCAAATCCGAGACAATCAATTTTGTAGAGGCAGCCCCTATCCTACCCCTCATGCTATCGATCTTGGTAGTGACTCTTTTCTTCTTTTTGTTCTTTGACTTTGACGATGACGAATCTCTTGGCAAAATCTTCATCTCAGGCTCGGTATGTTGCAGACTCTGGATGGAGGCTTGTTTTGATGCGGACTGTAGCTTGTTCAATATCTTCTTGGACGATCTGCTCCATACTTCATTCAATCCTTCTTCAGTGTTCATAGAAGCTTTTTTCGATGGATCTTGTATTTGATTGAGGACCCTTTTGAGTTCATCCCAAGTTGTAATCCATCCTTCTATTCCGACATATAGATCAATTAGGGAGATTGACTCAGCTGAAATCATATTTATGGAACCATTTTTAGGTTCTTTTTAATATTTTAGGTTCTCTCAAATACTCCTTCGGGATTGTTATATTTTCTTCCTTGAGGTTCTTCTCGAGTAAGTCTTTAAAGACAAAGCATTTGTCTATAGTGTACCCAACAAACTGGTGGTACGGGAAATAATTCAATTCATTCTTCCTATCCACTTCTTTGGGTTTCTTTGGATTAGGTAGTTTGAATTCTGGTTTCTTCGTCAGGCTTTTGAATATATTAGGTACAACTTCATCTTTAAAGGAATAAACAACTTTCGATCACTCTAACAAGGATATCCTTTTACCCGATGTTCAAGGTGATCCCTCCTGAGACGGCCGTTGGTTGGATTGACTACTCTGTTTCTGAGAGTACTGTGACAAAGACTGACGATGATCTTTTGCATATGTCTTTATCGGCTGCTTTCCTTTGTTGACAGTTACGACTACTCCTAATTTCTTTTCGAACACTCTGGTCACTTTATCCTTTTCACGTGGCTCTATGTGCTTCATTTCTTCTTGAAGACTACTTGCTTTACTGAGTAGCTACTCAAAGGATTTGATGATGAGTCCCTTAAGCATGAAACTGAAAGGATTTGATGATGAGTCCCTTAAGCATGAAAGCTACTGGCCCATGAATGCTTTTGAGTAGAATCTCAATTGCTTGATGTTCTTGTAGCTGAGGTTTGTAGCTGAGGTTTGTAGCTGAGGTTCACTTTTCATGCTAAGGTTTCTCCACCTCAAAATATAGTCTGCCAAGGTTTCACTAGGCTTCTGCTTCTCTATCATGAGAATAGACACATGATGATGATGTTGCGCCCTGGCAAATGTTTTCACAATAAACTGATCCAACTCAGAAAATGTTTTAACTGACCCTTTGGGCAAGTTAGCGTACCAGTCAAAAGAAATCCCTAACAAGCTGCTGACGAACTGTTGGCAGAGTAGAGCTTCGTTATTCCTCGTGTTGCCACAACTGGCTCGGAAATGTGCTATTTGTTGTCTGGGATTTCCAGTTCCATCGAATATTTTAAAGTTTGGGGCTACAAAACCCTTGGGGAAAGGGATGGCATCGAACTCCTCCGGGTAAGGTCTGCCCTTTAGTATTGATGCACCACACTTGGACTTGGCTAAGGCATCCCATACTTGTTCAACCATTTGCTTGAACTCTTTTTCTAGCATGGCACTTGATGGGGAATCCTTCCTTGATTGTTCTTCTTTGTTTGCTGAAGTAGCCTCTCTTCTTTTATCTATAATGTGTATGATTTCTGGTTGAGTATGATTTATGGTTGATTAATCGCTGAAGAAGCCAACCTTGGTGCTTGTGATTGCCCCTAAATGGTGGCCATGGCGGTCATAGCTACAGTCATCTCTTCTATTCTTTTCTCTAGTAGAACAACTAGCTCATCCCTTAGGAGGAAAACCCTACGCAGCTCATCTATGACGTTCTCTTCAATGTGAGGTTGAGCCTTGCGCGCAGATGTGGTAGCTCTGGTTTCAATTACATGGACATCCATGAAATCCTCCTTCAAGTAATCACTGTAATCAAAATCCTCGTTGTCACTATTGACGGAAACTCTGTGTTCTCGAGCTAACTTAAAAATCTCAATCCTGAATTCACTAACAAAACGTCCTTATTTAGTAGCAAACCTTCTAAAGACTGCACTAACTCGAGTGATGGGGATGAATTTCTTTCCCTCCTCACCATGTCCATGAAGTGATGGTAATGCAGCAACGATCTTCTGGATACTCTCATATCCATCAGTATCTATCAGAGGATGGAATCTACTCCCTCGTAGGAGTGGATAAATTTCTGGTAATACCTCTTCAACTTAGTAAGGCTCTCCCTCAACTGGTGTGTTTTCAGGAGTCTGGACTTTGATGGCCTTCCAAACTCTTCTATTGCAGTTCCTCCTTTGAGTTCAGGTCAATGGTACGGTCCTTGAGCTTGACCCGATCTCAAACAAGGGTGGCGGAACAGTTAATCCTTCAGTCAAATCTTCAACGACCATCACTTCTTTTCACTTAGCAGTAGCAGGGATAGCAGGCTTGATGACAACAGCTTTAGCCTTCTTGCAGGCAGAGAAGTCCTGGAGGCAGTTCAAACTGAATTCTGCAGACGGCTCTTGCATTTCTGGAGCAGCGATCTTCATTACCACGAACGGGGCTTTCCCGAGGATAACCTCGAGGTCTTGAAATCCAGCTCCAAACTTGATGGTGGGAGCGACGTTACGGGCATTGCGGTCCGTTGGCAGGTTGCAGGAAAATGTCAGCGTTGGGTAGGCCATCGCAGCGGGCTTTAGAACAGAAAGTTTTAGGGTTAGCTATATGGCTGAAAACCTCGTAATCTTTAGTGCAAGAACTAAAAATAGAGGTTAATCTGTAGACCAGGCTGGTCTTAATTTAAAGGTAATTTTAGCATCTTGTTTATAAAGGTATAAAATTTAATTAATATTTCAAAGTGCGCGCAGCACAACACGATTTGGTTTAATTTGTGAAGTAGCAAACCAAATTTGGAAAGGAGATGTGAAAAAAAAAATTAGGACCCAGTGTGGGACCCAATTAGTGGAAGAAAATGCCCAGGTGGAATTAGTCCACCGATACACCTATTGGGGGTCCGACCCCACATGAAAATTTAAAGAGTTCTTAATGGCCTTCTGAACCCCTCTGTTCAAAGATGGTTGAACTTAATGGCCTTCTGAACCCCTCTATTCAAAGATGGTTGAACAGCTAGTCCTGAAGTCCAAAGAGTTAGCTTTACTTTCCCAAGATAGCAATGGGTAAAGTATGCCAATGGAAGAAGGGTAATCTGGTCCAAGAGGGACATGGACATATTACCGATGTGTGAAAATAATATTTCTTGATTTGTATGGAGAGAAAAGCTTGTCACCAGCGGAGTCGCCAGAAGATGTCGGTGCTATTTCGGGTTGGTTTGTGGGGAGTTGCCCGTAAGAAGCTGTCGGTCGCCGGAAGCGAAATCCCATTGCCCGCTTCAAAAGGATGTTGAAGTATGAAATCAAACTAACCCCATATTTTTTATAGTTTAAAATGAAAGAGCATTCTGCCTCAGATCCTATATCTTTCCCGAAGGATAAACACAAGACTTGATGATGAGGCTCGATCAAATAAACTAAGGAAAATATGACGTCCGTTTGGTCTGTGAAACCTTTGTATTTGCCGACGAATTCCCTTATTTAAAATAAAGACTTAAATAAAGTTTATATTAAGCTGGTTTCAGATGTGCTTCCTATAAGAGCAAGCATATATAGTTAATTACATCTTAAATGACCAAAATCACCCAAAAAGACTCTCGATAAAAATTAAAGAATATTATCTTCAAGGAATTTCAAAGGGTAGAGCTTTTTAACAAAATTGGAAATAGAGGTGTGAAAGGGGATTGGTTTAGATTTGGAACATTTTGTTGTGGAATCTAAAGGAAGAGGGACTATGGGATGTCATGGATCCAAAGGAAAACCTCGGTGACTTCCCAAGCTATCCTAAAACGAGTTAGGGCTTATATTGTATAGCACAACTATGCAAAGGCCTAAAGATAAGGTGAGGATTTACGTTGCATAAGAAAGTGACCTCTAAGTCCTATGGTTTTGTTGTTTAAGTCTAAGGAAGGAAGATTGATTTAGCTGGGGAAGACAAGTTTTGCTGTTGAAGATGGCCGTGCTGCCCACCATGCTAGCTCCAAGCTCCTCACCGCGACAAGTTTGAGTTATCTAGTGTGTCAAGTTATATTATCAATTCAGCTAGCCCTATGGTTGAAGTTCATTAAATTTTATGAGGGCATATTAAAGTTGATTAGAGCGACACCAGTTAGGATCCTACGGTTCCCTCGTTCCGGCAACACCATTTTCTATTGGATTCACTTAGTCCAAATGAACTTACTAAACACAACTTAATGAGTTCCATAATTTAATTTAAATAGTGGGAAACCTTGTTAGCAACCGTAAGTTACCTCCTCTGAGGGATTCCCGATCATCCAATAGAGACGTCTTAATTTAGTTGAAGTTGTAGGTTTGTGTGATGATTGTGATTAAATTTTGAGTTGTTTTATACTTTTAATGTTGTGGCGGTGAATTTTATCTTGGATGATTTTAGTTTTTGTTTTGGTTATGGTTATGGTTAACATGCAAGTTTATGTAGGTAAATAAAAGCGTGAAACATGCAAGGAAAAGACAGAAGAAAGACGCTACTATAAACTGTAAAAGCGTACCTGGAGAGTCTTCTCATTCCACCACCTAAAACTTAAAATGCATGTTAAGGCATTTTATGAAAAGCAGGAAAGGTAAAATTTTGGTAATTTTCCTAACCTTATGTCATATCTTGGTGAGTCCTTAAAAGTTTAATTAATGATGATTTCATTGAGCGAAGAATATTAAGTTTAATAGGCCTCTGAGATATCCAACAAGTTAAGAGGGGGAAGCAGGTCCATGCCTCCCTCTCACAACCTGGTGAAAAGCCTCAAGTCCATTTAAACTTATTATATTGCTTAATGGTCCATCCTGTAAATACCCTTATTACTCTGTGAGCACCGATGTCTCAATTATCCCTAAGAATAGGGTAATTATCACTTATAATTCAATTTAAGCATTATGTGGGTGAAGACCCTTAAAGAGAATGTTATATTTTTTTGGTTTTTCTTTGACTTATTGGAATTATTTTAGTGAAAACTCATTTTTAGCCTTTTAGAAATTATTCATAAACTTTGAAATTCAATATCTTTATTTAGAGAATCAGGAAAAAAATGCTAATTGTTCCTAAGTTATTAGGAAGCAATTTAGAACATTTCCATGAGTTCTACTATTTTTGTGATTTTTATGGATTTTTAATTATTTAAATATTTTAAAAAGGTTAAAAATCAAGTTTTTATTATAAATATCATTTTATTTTTAGAAAATACCCCTGATCGCAGAGAACTCAAGAAAACAAAGTTTCATAATATTTTGAATAAAATTTTGATTTTTAAAAATCATTTAAATGCCAAGAGTGGTATTTATCTTTAAAAATCAACTTATTTTGTAAAATGAACTCAAAATATTTTGAAATTTTTATGATGAGTTCTCTAGATAGTAAACCACAGTGGAGATAAAAAATCAAGTCATTTAAATATTTATATTATCCAAAATTAATTATTCCAAAATTAATTATTTTAGTGAT
>NW_018165616.1:365690-367188 GCF_001263595.1 Phalaenopsis equestris | reverse complement strand
TTAGTAATTGGGAAATTTAAGGGTATTTTAAATGGCTTGACCCATAAAATAATCTCCAAAAGGTTCTTTTAGTCATGGTGGACCTTCCAAAATTTTCTTAGAATTTTATAATCAATATGCTAATTTCCATGATTATTTTAAAGAAATAATGTGAAATAACTTGAAAAATATGGATCTCTGCTTAGGAACCTCCTCTGACTTTGGAAAAATTAGAGAATGTCCCCCTTGATAGAGGCTACAATATGCCAAAATTTCAAGCCAAGGTGATGTGCTAATATGCATGGAGAATCAAATGATCTCAAACAGTGTTTAATTAATTAAAAAATAAAACAAGCACATAAAATAAACTTGGAATTTATTCCACATTATTCTCCTTTGTTCACTGAGCAAGAGTTTATTTTTATTTTATTTTTGTGATTTTTCTATACAAAGTTATGAATTTTCTAAGTTCAGGGTATTTAAATAAATAAGAAAAGCCTTATTTATCTAATTAAACAGCGCGTGCTGACTAGATCCTAGGCAGCTCCGAAGGCATGCGTGGCGCACTCTGGTTGGAAGCCGCCGTCCACGTAGCTCCTGACTTGACCCGTTTTTTATGTCCCAAAGCGATGTCTGGCTCGATCTCCTCCATCCATTTGATACACGCTTGATCAAACGGCTCCCCATCATAGTCCCTGATAGAATGATCCCATGCCCGTCCACACTAAAACCCTAAGACCTCAGCCTAGACTCAACCAAATCACATCGGGTTCGATCCTATGGACTCTTCTAAGTGAGATGAACACATCCATATGGTTAATGTACCATGAAATCAAGCTTAAGTAAATGGAGAATCAAAATAAGCTCCGGAGGAGGAGAAGTTTTATACCTTTGCTCTGAGAATGGAGGCTTCAATCAGACATGCTTGGCACGTTCGTTGGTGTCCAAAGAGGTTAGGGATTGAGTCCCTGGTCTTGGAGGTATGAATTTGAGCAAGCTCGATTTCACTTGTTGGTCTAGAGCTATGGTAGAGACTCTGTGGAAGGGGGATTTGATGGGGCTTTAGATTTTTTCAATATTATGAAGGTTTGGGGAAGTTAATTTGTGTTTGATGGACTGTGGAGGTGTATTGGGTTCTGTCCTTGTTTCTGACAGGGTTTCAAGCTCAAGATTGAGCTCCGGTAATGGGAATGGGTGAGGGAAAATGGTTGGAATGCACTGAGGGGATCTTAGGGATGCTCTATGTGAAGTTTGGAGAGGCCTCTCTAAGGAAATTTCACACACCTCCCATGTCTGTGGGAGGTAAGTTTTTATGAAAATGGCCATGGGGTTGCTCTCAGGGCAAAAGTTTGGGTGCATTGTTGTGCTTAGGTGGAGGGCAGAGGAGCTCTTCAATTTGATTTGGATGAGCTGGCCTCAGGTTTGATTTGGGTGATGTGCCATGGGAATAGTTCTCAGTTTTGGGCTTTTCCGGCCACTAGGCTGGCGGGTCAGCCAGGGGGGGGTGGCGACGAGGCCA
>NW_018165616.1:338403-365356 GCF_001263595.1 Phalaenopsis equestris | reverse complement strand
TTTATTTGGTGTAGATGATTTTAAGGAACAACTTTGGTGAAGGATGGAAGTGGTTTTGAGTTCAATTGAAGGGTCAATTTGAGGGAATTTTGAATTTTAATCAATTTGGTCATGTTGGGCTAGGCATGGGTCTAGCTTGAGTTAGCCTTGGGCTAAGTCCAAATTGATTGTTGTAAATGGTCAATAAGGACCCTATGAAGAATCTTCAACATGAATTGGATGCCAATTTGGGGGTTAAGGCAATCAAATGGGTAACATTTGGGGACTTGGCCAATTTGGGGTTAAATTTGGGAACTTTGGATTTTAGCCAAAATCAAATGGATTTGAGACTACACCAAGGCCAATTGATGGTTTATTTTTATGTATAGGAATGTTATAAAGATTTTTCAACATTAATTGAGGCCAATTGACTAGGCTATGGGTTCAATTTGGTGAGATTAGGTCATATGGTCAAAATTGGGGTTTTGACTCAAATCAAAATTGGGCTCAAATAGTGGTCCAAATGAGCTTAGATTTGGTTTAATTTGGTCATATCAAAGGTGAATTTGAGTTTACATAGGAACTGGGGTAAATTGAGATCAAATTGATGGACATTTGAGTTGGATTTGGGGAAATTTGGGCCTTTAAAGGGTAATTTGGGGGTTTTGATCAAAGATGGTCAGATTGGCCACATTGGATCATGATGTAGTTGAGAAAAATGAAAATAAAAATATTTGGGATTTATTGGGATTTTTTTGGGAATTTTTGAAATTTTTGGGATTTTGAGCTATGGAGGTGTATTTTTGTAATTTGGGGGTGTGTTAGGGGTAAAAGGCCAAGATGGGTATTTTGGTAGAGTTGAAGTACAAATCATCACCAAAAAGCCATGGACCAATGGAAACCCCATTTTGGGTCCTCTACATAGTGGTCTTAGCCAAACCATAGCCCTAGGGCTAGTAGGTTTAGGGGACCATCTACATGAGTATCCCAAAAGATCAAGGGATCTAGGCTAGAAATTTGAGTTCAGGGTTGTGAGTGATTGTGGGTGCAGATAAGTGTAGTGAGTACCTTAGCTTGAGACGAACATCAAGGGTCAGCCTTAAGGTCCAGCAATTCTAAGTGTGACTCATCTTGAGTTTCCCCCACAGTGACCCCACCTACTAAGTATTTAAAGGTTGAGACCAGCATGTGGCACTTCAAGTTGAGTAAAAAAGAGGGTAGAAATTCTAATGGTGAGGGTTCTATGTCTAGTTTTCTAAGAATAGTCAACAGGAAAAGTCCAATAGGAAAATCCTATGGTTTGACCTTAGGCTACTAAAGAGGAAAAATTAAACCTCAACAAAAAATGAGGTCAACAGTACCTAAGAGAAATAAAAGTTGAATTAAAATAAATATTTCATTTTTAATCCATTTTAAAATATTTCAATAATTTAAAGTTAACTAAAAATCTTAAGAATTACCAAATTTTAAAAACACGCTAAAATGTCGCATTTGGCTTCTTGATCATTTGAGACTAATTAAAATAATTCTCCTAATCTTCTAAGTCACTATATTAATTTTTAAAGGCTTAAAATGAATTTAATTTTTTTTAATTTTCCACCAAAATAATTCTAATAATAAAAATATAAACCACAAAAATATTAAATTGGTTTCTCTGGGTTTCTTGAACTCTGAGAGTTTTATGAAAAATATTAAATTTAATTTTTCACATAAATAATTTCTAATATTTAATTAATACTCAAAACAAATAAATAATTTTAATAATTAAATTATACCTCTAAAAATCATGAAAATTGGTTCAAGTGGTCCTCCAATCTAGGTGAACCTCCAGTTATTTGATAAGGAGGTTTCGTTTTGGTTGAGTTATTGAATTTTCATTAAAAATCCCTATTTCGGCATAAAATAATAATAAAACTAAATGAATTCAAAAAAATCATATTTTCTCTTTTGATGTTTTAATTAACCAATGAGTGGGGTAGCATAAAAGGTTTAAAGTCATTTGGGCTTAATTTAATGAATTATAAGGTGTTAAGGCCTCAAGGGCAAAAGGGTAATCTTGGAATTTAATCCTAAAATTAATATTTAGGCCTAACCAAAAGGTAAATGGGTAATAAAGGAACTTAATTGACATGTCTAGATGTTGGAATATGAAAGGGATAAATGGTATTAACCAATCTCACTTTGGTCTCATTAAGGATAAATTTGTAATTTCTTATATTGATGAAATTTGGAAGAGTAATTAAATAAGAAGATATTAAGCTGGGGGTTTGACTTTGGAAGATCATAAACCACTAATTTAAAACCCCAATTAATGGTTTTAAAATGATTTATGATTCTTGATAAGGATTATAAGTGCAAATATTTAAATTTTTCAAAAAATTACAAATCTACCCATTATGTTTAAGGGCTTATTAGTGAATTAGGCTTAATCTAAACCTTCTCTAATGGGGTTTAGAAAATGATCTATAATTAATTTCAAAAATTTTTCTAAAACACTACAACACCATCTTTGAAAATCAAACTGACTAAGTTTTTTACATAAGCCAAATTTCCCTTAAAGGCCATTACCCGTATGTTGAGCTCACTTTTGGTTGAGGTTTAGTTTTTCCTTTTTAGTAGCCTAAGGTCTAGCCATAGGACTTTCCTATTGACTATTAATAGAAAACTAGACATGGAACCCTCACCATAAGAAATTCTACACTCCTCTTTACTCGACTTGAAGTTCCAGATGTTGATCCTAACCTCTTGCACTTGGTAGGTGGAGTCATTATGGGGAAGCTCAAGGAGAGTCACCCTTAGGACTGCTGGACCTTAGGGTTGACCCTGGGTGTTGATCCTGGGCTAAGGCACTCACTTGCAATCAATTGCACTCACAATCACTCACTACCTTAAACCTTGAATTTCTAGGCTCTGGTCCCTTGATACTTTTGGGAGACTCCTGTAGGTGGTCCCATAAACCCACTAGCCCTAAGCTAGGGTTCTGGCTAAGACCACTACATAGAGGACCTAAATTGGGGTTTCCATTGGTCCATGGCTTATTAAAGGTTGTTGGCACTCCAACTCTACCAAGACACCCAATCTAGCTTTTTGCCCTTAAATTCCCCCAAATTACGTAGATACCTTTGGAACCCCAAATTTGCCCAAAATTTCCAAATCTACCCAAAATACCCAACTTGGTTCAAAAATCATTTCAAACACCTTGAAAACACCCCAACTACCCAAAATCATCAAAATTGGCAAAATTACCAAAATACCCCTCCTTACCCAAAAATGCCAAAAATTTCAAAAAATCCCAAAAACTTCTAAAACCTCCAAAATATTCCCAATTTCATTTTTCTCAACTATCACATGGCCAAATTTGGCCAATTTGACCATCTTTGACCAAAACCCTCAAATTGCCCTTTAAAGGCCCATATTTTTCCCCAAATTACCTCAAATGTCTATCCAATTGGTATCAATTCACCCTAATTTTTAATTTCAATTCTAAACTCAAACTCACCCTTAATGTGACAAATCTAGACAAAATCCAAGCTCAATTGGTTCATGATTTAAACACATTTTTGAGATCTAGACAAAATCCGAGCTCAATTGGTTCATGATTTAAACACATTTTTGAGCCAAACCAAAAACTCAATTTTAGCCCTATGACTTGGTTCCACCAAATTGAACCCATAGTTTACTCAATGAACCACAATTTATGTTGAAAAACCTTCTTGAAATCCACATAATGAAAAACCTTAGTGAGGCCTCAATTCATTTGATTTCAACCTAACTCCGAAAAGCCCCAAATTTAACCTAAATTGACCATGTCTTAAAATCTCACCAAATTGAAGGCCTTAGCCCCAAAATTTCCACTCTATCTAATCATGAAAAATCTTCACAACATCTCCCTTGATGATGTGGACCATTAAATTTGGACTTAGCTCAAGGCTAGATCAAACTAGACCAATGTCTAACCCAACATGCCCAAATTGGCCAAATTTCAAAAATCCCTCAAATTGACCTACCAATTGAACTCAAAATCACGTCAACCCTTCACCAAAAATCTTCATAACAATCATCTACACAATGTTGATCAATCAATTGGGTCAATTGACATGGCTAAACTAGCCCAAACCCAAGCTTTGATCACTTGAAGCCCCATTGAACCCATGCACTACAGATGGCCTAACTACCCTAAAGTCTCCAAATTAATGATTCTACAACCAGTAGTTGGACCCTAATGACCAGCCTAAACCTCTTAAAACCACCTAAACTAAGCCATGGACCAAAGGTCCCTTAAATTAGGAGATTTCATCCCATATTTGCTTATGCTTAGGATATTTTTTGCTAAAATAAAGCCTAAACACATTAAGTTACTTTGACAGATTCCCTGGATGCTTTGAGCACCTAGCCACCTCCCCCTGCCATGGCAGACCGACCTAGTCACTGGAGAAGCTCAAAATTATGAGCAACCCCGATGGAACTTCACCCAAATCAAACATAGAGGCCGGCTCTACCAAATTAAATTGGAGAGCTCCTATGCCCTCCACCTAAGCAGCACAATGCACCCCCTAATTTGCCATGACAGCCATCCCTTAGCCATTTTTATAAAAAGCACCTCCCACTGCCATGGGAAGTGGTGCTAAAAATTTCTTGGAGAGACCTCTTTAAACTAAGTTTAGAGCTTCCCTAAGATCCCCTCAGTGCATTCCAACTATTTTCCCTCACCAATTTCCACTGTTGAAGTTCAATTTTAAGCTCAAAATCTTGCTGGAGATCAGGACAGAGCAAAATCTTGCTGGAGATCAAAACAGAGCCCAATACAC
Source organism: Phalaenopsis equestris (assembly GCF_001263595.1). Classification (NCBI taxonomy): domain Eukaryota; kingdom Viridiplantae; phylum Streptophyta; class Magnoliopsida; order Asparagales; family Orchidaceae; genus Phalaenopsis; species Phalaenopsis equestris. The sequence continues at coordinate 360,569 of NW_018165616.1, read as the reverse complement.
CTCCACAGTCCACCAAACTCAAATTAACTTCACCCACACCTTTACAACAGTGAACGCAACTTAAGCCCTACACAGAGTCTCTACCATAGCTCTAGACCAACACCCAAATCCAGCTATGATCAAAATCATACCTAAGCCTTACACCAAGAGCATAGACTCAATCCCTAGTCTCTTTGGATCATGAAGAACGTTTCAAGACTCTCTGACCGAAGTTTCACTTCTCAGAGCAAAGGTATAAAACTTCTCTTCCTCCCGAGCCTATTTGAACTCTCCATTTATTTTGAGTTGATTTCATGGAATCATAACCATCTGGGATGTTCCTCATGTGATCGTCTAGTCTAGGTGATCATCTTAAAAAAAATTCATCTAATTTGGATAAGAAATGAGAGAGATCTTAAAGCTAGATGGACGGTTCTTGGGCTAAGCTATCAGGGACGATGACGGAGCGTCGTCCGATCGCACATGTATACGTGTATTGGATGGACGGTTAAGATTAAGCTGGACAGCACTTCAAAACATAAATCACGAGCCTAGTTAGCGCTGAGGTGGATGAAATCATAAAATAAGAGCGCGCCACGTGGAGCTTCGAAGCCGCAGTAGGTTGATGTGGCGCCGCACGTTTAAATAAATAAATAAGGATTAAAAAAAAATAGAAAATTGTCCCTAGCCTTAAAAATCCATATTTTGGTGTAGAAAAATCACAAAAATATAATAAAAATACCCTCTTTCTTAATGAATAGAGGAGAATAATGTGGATGAAAAACTTATTCCATTTGATGCATATTTGATTTTTTAAAAATCGATTAGGGTTAGGAGTCTTTTGATTCTCCATGCATGTAGAAATATCACCATGGCTTAAAATTTTAGCATGTTGTTGCCTCTATCTTAGGGAGCATTCCCTAATTTTTCCAAAGTCAGAGGAGGTCCCTAGACAGAGAATCATATTTTTCAAGTTTATGTGCATTATTTACTTAAATTAGTCATGGAAATTAGCATGTTGCTTAGAAAAATCTAAGGAAATTTTGGGAGGTTTATGAAGACCAGAGAACCTTTGGGAAAATTTTTCATGAGTCAAGTCATCCCAAAAATACCTAATTTGCCTAAACCCTAAATCACTAAGATAATTAATTTTTAAAAAATCAAATAAAAAATGACTTATTTTATAATCTCCACTTTTATTTAGGATCTAGAGAACTGACCATAAAAATGTCAAAGCATTTTGGAGTTCATTTGGTAACTTAAGTTAATTTTTAAAGATAAATAACATTTTTGGCAATTAAATGATTTTTAAAAATCAAAATATAACTCAAACATTTATAAAAACTTATTTTTGGAGTTCTTTATGATCAGAGGTATTTATAAGAATAAAATTGAGTTTAAAATAAAAACTTGATTTTTAACCTATTTAAATATTTAAATAGTTAAAAATCCATAAAAAATCACAAAAATAATAAATGTCATGGAAATGCTCTAAATTGCTTCCTAAGTACTTAGGAACTATTAGGATATTTTTCCTGATTTTTTAAATAAAGATTCTGAATTTTAAAACTTAAAAATAAATTTTAAAGCCTAAAAATGGGTTTTAACTAAAAATAATTCCAACAAATCAAATAAAACTAAAAAAAATATAAAATCTTCTCCTCTGAGCTCTTTGACCTTAGGAGGATTTTTCAAAAATATAAAACTTAATTTTCTCCATTTAAAATATTTTATATTTAATAAACACCCTAGAAATTAAAATAATTCTTAAAAATTAAATAAAGTTAAAAAAATCATGAAATATGGTCCAAAAGCTTCTCTAGTCTAGGTCTACCGCCAGCACAAATTTCAAGAGATTAGAATTTACCTTAGTTAAGTTAGGAATTTTCTTTCAAAAATCCTATTTTTGCATGAAAATAATTATATAAATTAAATTAAATTTTCAAAAATCACATTTTCTCCTCTGATATCTTAATTGACCCATGAATGAGGTAAGATAACAATTGAAAGTCATTTGAATTGAATTTGACAAATTACGAAGTGTTAGAACTGTAAGGGTGTTAGAACCGTAAGGGCAAATGTGTAATTTTGGAAATTTAGCCTTATTTAACATTTAGGCTTAATTCATGGAGGCAAATGGGTAACCTCTTATCTTAATTTGAATGTTTGAAACACAATGGGTTAATTGGTAGAAACCAATCTCACTTTCTTAATTGAAAAGATAAGTTAATAAATTTCTAAAAATTATTAGAATTTGGAAGTTTATTAAACTAAAATGAACCCCGGACTTAGGGGTATGACTTTGAAGTCAATAATTAATCAATTTAATACCACTATTTTTATTTTCAAATAAAATTTAAATCATGAATTTTGACCACCTAAAGCTTAATCTTTTCAAAGCTAATTAAGACACTCACCTAGGACTTAAGGGCTTTGTAGCGACTTAGGCTAAATCAAGTTTCATTTAAATTAGGATTAGAAAAGTAAATATCAATTAAAACTAAGACGTCTTTCAAACACTACAAGACCAATTAGAACCAAAATTTGGGTAAGTGTTCCAATAACACTAACTTGCCTCTTCAAGGGTCTTCACCCACATAATCTTCAAAATTAAATTACAAAAGATAATTACCTTACTCTTAGGGATAATTGAGACATCAATGCTCACTGAGCACTAAGGGTATTTACATGATGAATTATTAAGCAACATAATAAGTTTAAAATGATTCAGGATTTTCCATCGGGCAGCGAGAGAGTACCACGGACCTGCTTCTTTCTTTAGATCTATTGGATACCTCGGAGATCTACTAAACTTAATATATTTTACTTTGCAACAACATCCTTAATTAAACTCCTAAGGGCCCACCAAGATATGAACTAGGGTTAGATAGGTCGTCAAAATTTTACCTCCCTATTTCATATAAACAACCTTCACATGTTTTTTGAGTTTCAGGTGGTGAAACGAGAAGACTTGCCAGGTAAGCTTTTACAGTTTTTAGCGTTGTCTTTCTTATACTTTCATACTGTACTTTTATATACCTACAAATTTGCATGCTAAACACCGATGCCACCCTGCATGGAAATAAAAACTATTAGGATAGCCACAAAACAAAAACCAAAACTAAAACTAAAATAAAACAAGATAAAATTCACCTCCATAACATTCAAAATATAAATTAACTCAAAATTTAATCATAAACATCACAAAAAACTACAATTACAGCTAAATTAAGATGTCTCTATCGGATGATCGGGAATCCCTCAGAGGAGGTAACCTACGGTTGCTAACGAGGCTTCCTACAGTCTAAATGAAATTATGGAACTCATTAAGTTGAGTTTAAGTTCTTTTAGACTAAGTGAATCAAATAGAAAATAGGGGTGTCATAATGACGAAACCGTAGGATCCTAACCGGTGTCGCTTTAATCAACTTTTACATCCCCCCTCCTAAAATTTGAAATCATAACTTGATACACTAGAAAACTCAAACCTGTTGCGATAAGGAGCTTGGAGCAAGCATGGTGGGCAGCACGACCATCATCAACAACAAAACCTATCTTCCCCAGCTAAACCAATCTTCCTTCCTTAGATATAAACAACAAAGCCATAGGACTTCAAGATTGCTTGCTTATGCAACGTAAATCCTCACTTTATCTTTAGGCCTTTGTATAGCCCTACTATACAATATAAGCCCTAACTCGTCTTAGGATTCCGAGGTTGTCGTTTGTCACGAAAATCCTCATATCTTCCAGGCTATTTGTGTGACTGTTTCACATGAATGTAAGACCTAACAAATAAAAATTGGCAAAATGAAACACCAAAATATTTCTCCTCAAAACTGAAGCCAAATATTAGGATAGCTTGGGAAGTCACTGAGGTTCTTCTCTGGATCCATGACATCGCCTAGTTCTTATTCCTTTGGATTCTATAATAATTGTTCCAAATTTGAACCAATTCCCTTTCACACCTCCTAGTTCGATCTCATTGAAAAGTCCTACCCTTTTGAAATCCTTAAAGATAATATTTCTTGATCTTTATCGAGAGTCTACTTAGGTGACTTTGGTCATTTAAGATGTAATTAACTATAGGGGTTTGCCCTTATAGGAAGCATGTCCGAACCCAGCTTAATGAAAACCCTATTTAATTCTTTATATTAAATAGGGGAACTTGTCGGTAAATATAAAGGTTTTGTAGACCAAAAGGATATCATATATCCCTTAATTTATTTAATAGAGCCTCATCCTGAAGTCTTGAGTTTATCCTTTGGGATAGATACAGGATTTGAGGTACAGTGCTCTTTAATTTAAATTATGAAAAATGTGGGGTCAGTTTGATTTCATTTTTTCTAAACTTAATATATATGTAAATTAAAATGTCCTTCCAAAGCGGGTGACGGGATTTCAATTCCGATAACCGACAACTTCTTTCGGGCAGCTCCAACCAAAAATAGCGCCAACACAATAGAATTTATAAGTGAAACATCAAATGATAATTACCTCATTTAAAGGGATAACAAAAACATCAAGTTTCATTGAGAATAAGGGTATGAATTGGGTGAAACACATCACAACATAGTAAGAACAAATTAAACTCAAGACGATTCGAGAGATTGTGAAATGTCTAGTGTATTACTCAAGACCTTTTCATGATTATTTGAGAATCTCAGAGGACACTCAGGTATATTATTATTTGCTTGATGTAATCATCCTCACAGATGAACAAATTGTACCCACCATGGTACAACAAAGGGTTTGGTTGACACACTTTAAATTTGTATTATTTGCTTTTCCTACTAGCATGTTTGAATTCCTACAAATTATATATATGCATTGTAAGTATTGACTATTCAGGTGGAAGAATAGGAAGAACCAATAGGTATACTTTTAAGTTATTGTATTGCAATTTACTTTTATTTATCTTTCTATTATTGCATTGTATTTTACTTTTATTTACCTTTTTTTGCCTCTCATTTCATACCTGTAAACTTGAATGTTAAACAACAAGGCCATGAAACTGAAAACAAAATCAAAATTAAGACATAAAAACTAAAGAAAATTCACCGCCACAACAGTCAAAATATAAGAAAACTCAAAATTTACTCACAAACAAAACAAAACAAAAAATTGCACTAAATTAAAATGTCTATATAAAATGATTGGGAATCCCTCAGAGGAGGTAGCCTATGGTTACTAACGAGGTTTCTCATGGTCTAAATGAATGTTTGGAACTCATTAAGTTGAGTTTAGTAAATTCATTTGGATTGAGTGAATCCAAAAAAATAGTGGTGCCAAAATGAGGGAACCATGGGATCCTAACCAGTATCGCTCTAATTAACTTTAACTCCCCCCATAATAATTGAATTTAAACTTGTCGTTTAAACCTTTAAACCTTAGAATTTAGGACTGCTACTTCACTAAGGAGTCTAGAGCTAGGTTTTTGGGCGGCCTTCTACAACTGTGATCTGCAACAGCATGAGGATTTGCAAAAACACATTTTTCCTTAGAAATTAAACAACAAGCCATAGGATCTCGAGGTTGTCTATCTAGTGTGACATAAAAACTCAATGTTTTCTTTAGGAATTTGTATGGTTCTGCTATACAAATTAAGGCCTAACTCGCCCTATGATTCTAAGGTTGTCATTTGTCACGACCTAAATCCTTATAACTTCAGGCTATTTGTGCAATTGTCTCACTTGAATGTAAGCCTTAATTAAAAAAAAAGGCATTCAGAAACACTTAATTCTTCTTGAGATTGAAACTGGACCATAGGATAGTTTGGGAAGACATCGAGGTTCTCTTAGGGACCCATGTCATCCCATATTTCTTCTTCACTTGGATTCCATAATAAATGTTTCAAATTATAGTCATTCCCTTTTCACACCTCTTTGTCCGATCTTTTGAAAAGTCCTATCCCTTTGAAATTCTTGAAGACAATATTTCATAATTTTTGTATAGAGTTTTCTTAGGTGACTTCGGTTATCTAAGATGTAATTAAATATAGGGGTTTGCCGCTATAAGAAACTTTCAAGAATCCAACTTAATAAAAACTGTTTAATTTCTTGTGTTAAATAGTAAAACTTGTCAGTAAACATAAAAGATGTTTTTTTCGCAGACTTAAACGAATGTCATAAATTCTTTAGTTTATTTAATTGGGTCTTACTAGTAAATAGTGTGTCTACCCTTTGGGATAGATGCTTTGCTTGTGGTCTTAGGATTGTTTATTTAACTACTGAGGATATGAGACTAGTCTGGTCTTGTATTTTAAAATTTTAAAATATTAATGTTTAAATTTACATGTATATAAATTAAATTAAACCGAGTGTCAGGATTCCTATTCTGGCAACCGACAACTCCAAATGTGGAGACCGACAATTTTTTGTGACTCCGCTGGGGATAGTTTTTCTCTCCATCCAAATTAGGGAATTTTGTCTTCATACATTGGTGATGTGTTCATATCATTCATGAACCAAATTAACCATCTTTTGTTAGGATGCTTTACCCATTTCTGTCTTAGGTAAGTACGGTCAACTCTTTCGAACTTTAGGACCGTTTGTTCTATCACCTTTGGACAGAGAGGTTCAGGAGTTCATTAGAATTTTTATCTTTGTGTGGGGTCGGACACTCAATAAGTGTGTTGGTGGACTATTTCCACCTGGGAATTATGCATTGTAAAGTTTGTCCCGCACTGGGTCCTAAACTTTACTTTCACACTGGAGTTTGGTTTGCTACTTCTCAAATTAAATTGAATTGTGTCGTGTTGTGCTTGCTATTTAACCTTCCTTATTTAATTAAGTTCTTCTACTTTCAACCTATTTTTACTAAATTTTATAATTTTCACAAACTAAAATTAAAATAAGGACTTGCTCAGTCTATAGATCGGCCTTTGTCAATCATTAGTGTTTGCACTAAAATTACAATTTTTTGGCTAAATAACTAAAACCAGAGCTTTCTTTTTTAAGCGGCTACAATGGCATTCCCCACACTTACTTTCTCCTCCAACTTGCCAACTACCCGCAATGCTCGCAATGTCGCTCTGACTATTAAGTTGGGAACTTGATTCAATGAACTTGAAGTCATCCTAAAAAATGCCCAGTTTATGACAATGAAAGTTGTCGCTCCAAAAGTTCAGGAGCCTTTTATTGAATCTAATCTGAACTATCACCAAGATTTCCCTTCCTGCAAGAAGGTGAAAACAGCTGCTGCTCCAACACCTGTAAAGTTTGTTGTCCCCTTTTATGTCAAATAAAAGGAGGTTATGATTTTTGAAGATACAACTGGAGGTTTCACCGTCCTGCCATCGGTGTTTAAAATTGGATCGAGTTCAAAATCTGTGCTGTTAACTCGGTCTCAAAGGAGAAAATGAAGTAAAAAATTTGGAAGGCTGCTAAGGAACAAATTCTCAAAAAGATACCCTTTCATGAGTTTGCTCATGAAGAAAGACTTGGATTACTTGAGACCTCTCCGTTCTTGCGAAGGAGTAGGTTCCTCCCGCTAATGGACACTAATGAATATGAATGTATTCAAAAAATTGCTGCTACCTTACCATTACTTCATGATCATGATGAAGAGAAGGACGATCCTGCTCCTATCACTAAAGATTGTACAGTGTTCATAAGGTTGGCTGCTAAAGAAGGATGTTTAGTGGTTGAATTGCTTAAGCAAGTGGAATGTGCGGTGTCCCCTCCAATGAAGAAAGAGATTTTAAGGGATGTCAGATCTGCGCGACAGTCTCAAAAGCCACGTAAAGTTTTCCTAGCCCTTATTCTCGTCAGGCTCCATCTGGCTAGTGGAGTTGATTTTATCCTTGTCAGTACCCCAGATTCTGTTACCACCTGTACTCCAAGGTCTGCAGGACGTTGACAGATCAAGTCACATCTAAGTCCAAGGATACCAGTAGTTGTTGCTCGTAGAAGTGTCCCAAAGAAGAAGAATGTGAAGAAGTCAACAAATAATGTATTTGGTCTCCACCACGGGGAACATGCCTCTCTTCGACATACTTATGCCTCTGTTGAGACACCCTATCTCAAGACATCATTGTTGAAGAAGAAGGTATGGGTACCCAAGATCGTCATACCAATACAGTTTAATGAGCCCATAGGGCAAGAATGTAGGATGAAGCAAAGGCCTAAAGTACCAGACATCGTTGCAGCAATCACTATCGAGCTTGATGAACAAGGGGAGGATGTTCAGGGAAATCCTTCAGATCTCAAAATGATCCAAAAAGTGATAGCTGAAGTGAAAGTTGAAAATCTTAGGGCTAAAACTTTTGAGTTAGTCAAAGAGAATGGAGTAGCCATTGATGATGTTGAGGATTTTGATTTTAACGATTATTTTGATGAGGATATCATAAATATTTATGTCAATGAGACTAGAGATGCAAAATCCGCGCGGGAGGCTCAACCTCTCATTGAAGGGAACACCGTGTCTGATTTGCACAGAGTGGTTCTAGTAAGAGATGAACAAATTAGTCAGGTGGAAGAGAGAACGGAGGAGATGCCATGGGCACCATAGTTATAGTTCATGGATAGTTCTAGTCATAATAGTTAGCTTCTCTAGGATTCAACTAACCAGAAATAGTTTACAGATGAAAGGAGAGAAGTTGCTTCCACCAACGGAAATGATCAGCAAAATAAGGATTCCTCACCAAGAACCATACCAAAGAGATATATTAAACATTTGATCGAACAACAAGATTGGGAGGACTTAGCACAATCTAAAGGTGGTGCATTAATTTTAAGGGGTACACCTTAATAGAAGGAGTCTGATGTCATACCCAACACTAAAGGTTTTGGTCACCGAATTTTAAGACAATCGACGGGACTGAAAGTCCCAAGCAAAATATAGAACATTTCTGAACTAGTTGTGGCAACACCGTAATTAAGCTTTGCTCTTCTGACAGTTTGTCAGCAGCCTATCAGGAATCAAATTTGATTATTATGTCGAGCTACCCAACGGATTAGTGATGAAATTTGTTGAATTATAGCAATTTTTTGTGAAAAGATTTGCTGGAGCATAGCATAATATTTCTATTGGAGATCTCATAGTGGAAAGACAAAAGCCTAACAAGACTTTAGTATATTACATCTTGAGGTAGAGAAACCTTAGCATGAAATGTGAACCTTAACTACAGGAACAACATGAAATTGAGATTCTACTATTGAGATTCTACTCGAGATTCTACTCAAAAGAATCCATGGGCCAGTAGCTCTCATGCTTAAGAGACTCACCATCAAGTCCTTCAAAGAGCTACTAAGTAAAGCCTGTAGTTTACAAGAGGAAGTTAAACACATGGATTCCAAAGAAAAGTCAGATAAGTCCAAGACAACCAAAATATTTGAGAAGAAAACTAAAACAGTAGCTGATAAATAAACTGGTAGAACATTCTCATCAGATTTTTCAACCATTATACCAGCGTGCTCAACACCAACAAACACAACTGTATGGCCAATTTAGCCAATATTCACTCCAAGGAGGACCGCAACGAGAAGAGGGTAGAACGGGACCAACTCGTTCAGAATGAATGAAGATGAATATTCTTTCAAAGATGAGGTTGTTCTAAAGATGTTTAGAAATTTAATGAAAAAGCCAGAATTTAGATTGCCAAAACCAAAGAAGCTGGAAAAAAGCCAACAAGAAGGGGCATCCCAATTTCTGCCCCTACCATCAGATGTTGGGACATACGATAAGGGCTGTTTCATTTTCAAGATATGACTCGAGAAGAATTTCAATAAAGGAAATATAACAATCCCAAAGGAATATTTAAAAAAGCTTGAAAAAGGTTCTATGAATATGATTTTGGTTGAGCTGATTACTGTGATAGATCTATATTCAGAAAGGGATGGATGTAGCACAGTTTGGAGCAAGTAATGCAAGAAGAAAGTAGATCCGATTCAGACTACTTCAGCACAGACAACCATTTAGAGTCTACAGCCTGCTCAGCCCTAGATGGAGATTTTATCAGAGAAATTGCTGTAACAAGAGAAAGAAAAGAATGATGTCAAGAAGATTGATAGTGCAGGGGGCAGGATAGGGGGAACCTCTATTAGATTGGTTGTCTCGGATTCGGGAAAAAAAATCCTCAAACCCCTAACCATGTATGATTATATTTTTGCCCCATCGGGGTATTATGAATATAATGATTATGATTTCAACTACATTTTAAATATTTGTAGTGATAACATGATTGGCCATACTCTATCTAACTCTGATCTCGATTCCTAAATCAATCCTCAAATCATACTTAAGTCTGATGAACCAGTTAATGAGAATGATAAAGATATCGACAACACCAGTTATGATAGCACCGGAAGCAAGAAACTAGCCATCGAGTGCCATGGTGTACCACTTGCTATCAACTTGGATCTCTCTGATGAAGAAAAAGAGACACCAAAAATTTTCTCTACAGCATCTCAAGGAGATGAAATGACACAAATAAATCTAAGGAGCGTGAAAGTGTTGCCCTCTAGAATAGATCTAGTAGATAAAGGAAAATAAATTGTCACTCATGAAGATCTGCCTCCACCTCTGCCAGTGGAAGAACCACATAACAAACTGAAGATTGGAAGATTATATAAAGTGGATTATAAAGTGCTAGCTCATCTTAGGAGGTTGCCAACCAAACTAAGCATTTACAATTCTCTGATGTTATCAAAGGAATTGAGAAAATCTCTAGTTACAACCTTGCTTAACCCAAGGATTTACTTACATCAATTGGCCAGCACATCCTCAGATGAAGTTTGATCATTAAAAGAATAGTCTGGGATAACCTTCACAGATGAAGACTTGTAGCTCGATACCACTAACCACAACCGATCGCTCTACATTTCTGTTAATATTGATAGATTTGTATTGTCCATAGTTTTGGTAGATGCAGGAGCACCACTTAACCAAATGAGTCTACAAACATTGGCATATTTGGATATTGAGGCTCAAGAGCTTATAGCTAATAAAATGATGCTATGAGGATTTAACCAAATAGGAGAAAGAGCCATTGGATCGATTATACTGTTAATGAAAGTTGGAGAACTAGTAACCACCGTAAATTTTTACATCATCATTACAGAGACCTCTTTGAATGCTTTACTTGGACGACCAAGAATTCACAAGCATAACATGCTTCTATTATGTTTACATCAATGCATCAAATATTTTAAAGAATGACAAAAACATTGCATCAAAGGAGATTTACAACTATTTTCAGTTCATGAAGTGGGCATACATGAAGATGCCACCTACTACACACCTCGAAAGAAAAAATTCTTTTCTCATGAAATTGTGGCAAATGAAGTACAAGATTCAGAAGAATCAATAAAAAGAAGCCATTCAACTCCACTTCAGCAATCCTTCACAATGAGCTAGTAGAGATTCTTTTAGCCCATACACTTGAGATCGAGGTCGGGGATGCGAATTAGGAAGGATCAACACAATTGTTGAACAGACTAGGCCGACCATCAACTTTGACATAGAAGAAAGTTCTCATGAAGAATGCTCCAACGAAAAAATTATGACGATAAAATAGTAGAAACCGCAGTATGAAATTTCCTTGGAAGACCTGGAAAAAAATGAATATGAGTCGATATATGATTGGATCAACCAGTATGACCTTACTCCAATCCACCCTCAAGATGATGAGAGTTTAGAAGCTAAGGAAGTCTGTAGCATTGGTTCAAAACCGATCAAGTTTTACCAAGCTTCTCCTTCTACTAGTTTTGAAAATCATTTAATTTTAGAAGAGGATTCTAATGAATTAATGAAACTACCTTTTGGTTACTTTTCTCCTTGTGCCAAAGTAATTATCAAAAGATAAGCTACAACTTCTTAAGAAATTATGGAATGTTAAATGTCGAACCCCTAACTTGAAAGGAGGTCTTAAGTTTAGTATTGTAGAACTAGATGATGACTCAAAATTTTGCATGGTTGTTACTAGTAGATTGGTAGAGGATTGCCTTAATGTAGAGGATGACTCTAATGATCAGTTAATAGGTGATTCCCCACAAAAATTTTAAGAAGAAATTAAGTTAACAATTGATGAATTGAAATAAATCAGCCTTGGGACTAAAGAGCAGCCTCAACCTACCTTTTTAAGTCTTATAATCAATGAGGAAGAATCCACAACATTAATAAATTTATTGTCATAATTTAAAGATTACTTCTCCTAGAGTTATGATGAAATTCTAGGGCTATCAGCAGCGGTTGCAGTTCATAAACTCCGGGTGGATAAAGATATGACCCCAGTAAAATAAGCACCCAAAAGAATGTGCCTCGAATTAGAGCAACAAGCATTTGCCAAAGTAAAGAAATTAATAGTTGCTAACTTTGTTAGAGAAAAGCAATACCCCACATGGATAGTGAATACTGTACCAGTTAAGAAGAAAAATGGACAAATCTTGTAGGTGTCGATTTTAGGGATTGAGATAAGGCATGTCCAAAGGATGAGTTCCTGTTACCGATACTAGAATTAATGGTGGACATAACATGGACACATGAGATTTTCTCTTTCATGGATCGATCGTCATGATACAACCAAATCAAGATGACTCCAAAGGATGCAACACTTATAGCTTTGAGGACACCGATTGGGATCTTTTGTAACAAGGTGATGCCATTCAGGTTCAAGAATGCCAGAGCAACATATCAATGAGCTATGATGAAGAAATTTAACGACCTCATTCACAACCAAGTCGAATGTTATGTGTATGATTTGGTATTCAAAAGAAAACAAAAAATAGACCACCTTTACAATTTGATGATCATGTTTGAATGATTAAGACAATATAATCTAAAGAAAAATCCCTTAAAATGCGCCCTCGGCATCACCTCCAAGAAATTTCTAGGATTCGTTGTTTGTCATTGGGGAATCAAGATCAACCCGGATAAGATTAAAGCTATCTTAGAAATTCTCCTCCTAAAACCTTAAAACAACTATGTTCCTTCCAATGAAAGTTAGCATATCTAAGACACTTTATTTCTAATCTCTCGGGTAGGTGTTAGTCCTTCTCGACATTAATTAAAAAGAACGTCAAATTCATATGGGAAGATAAATACCAATGGGCCTTCAAGGATGTTAAGCAATACTTAATGAAACCTCCTTTTCTTGCAGCCCCTATATATGAAAAACCATTATTACTTTATACCGCGACCTTAGACGACTCTCTCAGACCCATGTTAGCTTAGGTAAATGACGAGGGTAAGGAAAATGTGCTTTACTACTTGATTCACTGTCTAATATCGACAAAGCTAAAGTATCTAACTATTAAGAAGCATTATCTAGCTTTGATTTTTTCGGTGCAAAAGCTTAGGCATTACATGCTCTCTCATAAGATTACCCTTATTTTGAAAGTTAATGAATTGCAATATTTGATGACTCAACCAACACTTTTTGGATGTTTAGCATGATGGTCAATGATTTTATTGCAAATCAATATAACTTTTTTCCCCTCTGCTCTATCAAGATATTGATTTTGGCAGATTTTCTGACAGCGCACCTACTTCCAACAGGGTCCCCACTCAATGTTGAGCTACCAAATGAATAAATACTACAAATAGAACCATCCAATGCTAGGCCTTGCAAAATGTATTTCGATGGAGTTTCTTTAGCTAGAAAAGTCAAAGGATCAAGGATGATTATACTAGGCAAATCAAGAATTGGTCTGATTTTCATCACACCAAATAAGGGTATGTCGAGATTCTCCTATCACCTGACAGAGCTGTGCACGAAAAATGATGGAGAATATGAAGCATTGATCACTGGATTGGAAATGGAAATCTTAATGGATATAACAGATATCTTCATCTATGGCGACTCTGACCGACAACTTAAAGTTTTGAAACCAAGGCTAGCAGAATACCAGCAGTACATAATGAAGCTGTTAGAGCATATTCCCAATGTGACTTTATACCGGATTCCTCTAGGAGATTATAGCCATGACAACGCTTTAGCAAAACTTGCTAAGGAAATGACATGTCCACTGAAGGATTCCATTGGCATTACAGTACAAGGACGTCAGTTTCTACCTTGGATCCACCTCAATAATCTATGTAAACTTAGAAAAGAAGAAGAAATGACAATTGCAGTTGCTGACATTAACAAAGTCTTGAGCAAGATATTAATAGAAAATTTGCAAATTGGAAAGCTTCTAGAAGACTAGTCTAAAGCATATCACATAACAAGAAGAGCTATAACATTTTCTCTAGTTGGTGATGTCCTATATGGAAGATCGTTTGATTAGATGTGGCTGAGATGTCTAAGCAAAGAATAAGAACAGAATATCGTCTGAGAAATACATGTCAGATTGTGTGGAGCTTACCAGTCAAGCCTGAAAATGAAAATGATGATCAATAGACTTAATTATTATTATCCAGCAAAGAAATTCAATTGCATGGATACGATTAGAAGATGGGGTCATCTTACGCTCACCTCTAAATGTGCGACACCCAACCATTGCCTCATGGCCATTTGAGTGTTGGGGCATGGACATAATAGGTCTGATAGACCTTCCATCCTCTAAGTGACATAGATGACATAGATTTATTCTTGTCGTTCTTGTCGCTATAGATTATTTCTCCACGTGGGCGGAGGAAGTATTGTTACAAGAGGTTACAATATATCATGTTCTGTAATTTTTCAAAAGCCTAATCACCTACCATTTTGGTGTACCGAGCAGAGTGATTTCCGAGAATAGGATAGCTTTCAAAAGCACAAACATTAACAACTTCATCAAATGACATGAAATAGATTGGAGATACTCTATGATTTACTATCTCAGGGAAAAGTGACTGGTCGAGGCCTTTAAAAAGATGTTCTTAAAAATTTTAAAGAGAACAAGGGATTAAAATAAAAGAGATTGGCTTAATAAATTGTTAAAAGCCTTGTGGGCCTTCCAGACAACATTCAGAACTCCCACTCAATGTACACCCTACACACTTGTGAACAGGTCCAAGGTCGTATTGGCGCTAGAAGTCTAGACACCATCTCTCAGAATCTCCAATGCCAACAAAATCACAACTGAAGAAAGTACAAAGCTTAGACTTGAATAATTGGAAAGTCTCATATGAAAATGATTCAAAGCACAACAACATTTAGAGCTCTACCAAGCAAGGATGGTGCAGGCTCATGACAAATTCGTGCACCCAATGATGTTCAAAGTTGGTGATCTCATTCTTCTTCTCAAAAGACCTATTCTTGCACACCACAAGATAGGTGGAAAATTCAAAATAACTTGAGGGACCATTTGTCAAAGAGAAAGTTTATTCGGGAGTATCTTACTAGCTGGTGGATTTTCAAGGTGGAAGACTTATGCTATCGGTTAATGGTTGTTATTTGAAGACATATTACCCAACATGACGTTACTTGAAATCAACTTTTCTTTTAAGAATTTGTTTATTTTGGGGTTTTTTATTTGGTCAAGCGTCTATGACTGGGTCCATAATTTTGTTATAAAATTAGCCTGGATAAAATGTAAATTTTAAAAGTTGCCCACTTTATTTCTTTTCTTCTTCTTCTAATTCTGAAATTTTATTAGATTAAAATAAAATTAATAAGTAAAATTTGCATCTCTATAAATTAAAAGTTACTTTAGTTTAAGAAATACTTCATTTTTTTATTTTTGTTCTTGCTGAATTTTAGCGCACTGATGTTTTTTTGTCTTCCGCAGAAAAATGTCAGGATGAATGTTGTTTTTTGCCTTTAGAGATAGCTTCAATCTTGCATTAAACAAAGAAAGGGAAGCTTAGGGTGGAATCATAGACTTTGACATAGACTTCGGTCAGGTCAACGTGAACTACGAGGGTCCCGTGATGGACATAGTCAATCTTTAAGAGAAAGAAGGATTACCGTGATTGCTGAGGATCAGTACCACATAAGTCTATAAGCAAGGGCATTGAACTTCATTCCATAATAAGCTTGGAACTTTTCCAAATTGTGAACAAACAATTTGACTACTTGCTTGAAAACTTTTTTAAATACAATTACATCACCAGCAAAAGCTAGATGGTTAACAACAATTTTGTATTTATGACTATATAAAGAATGGGGAGAATTGACAAATAGCTGATTAAAAATCCTAGACAAATAATCAAAGGAAAGAATAAATATAGTGGGGGACAATGGATCACCTTGCTTGATAGCTCTAGATGCACTGAAAAAGGCATTTGACAAGCCATTAATGTAGATGAAATGATAATTTTTACATAACCATCTGTTAATCAAAGAGATGAAAGATGCAGAAAAACCTCTAGCAGTTAGTACCTCCTCAATAAAGCCCCAATGGATGGTTTCATAACCTTTCTTGATACCAAGTTTGAGGATGGAATTGCCACCTCTGCATTGTTTATCTAAATCCAAGACCAATGCTTGGGCCAAAAGCACATTCTCCACAATGCTTCACCCTTTAATAAATGCTGATTGATTTTCACTTATAGAGTGGAGTAAGTGAGGTTGAATTCTATTAGAGATCACTTTACTAATAATCTTGGACAAAACGTTTTTTTGCCTGATAGGCTTAAATTAATCCCAATTTTGTTTGAAATTGTTTTTAGGGATCAAAATAATTGTAGAGCATTTAAAGTAGTTTGGGAGATCCATACCCCTAAAGAAACTTTGAACAACTTCCACCATATCACTTTTAAGGATTTTCCATGCCTTTTTATAGAAATCTGTAGAAAAATCATCAGGGCCAGCAACTTTGGAACTATCAATGGTAGTGAGGGCAGCCCAGGTTTCCTCCTCATTAGGTATAGAAGCAAGGTCAAGGTTCCTTGTGTAATCCTTATCAAGACTGAACAGCTCCTTTGAATTAGGGATCTGGTACCTAAAGGCCGGGTAAAGAGATTTTGAAATAAATTTACAGCAATAGATGCAATTCAATCAGCAGAATGATGACAAACCCTTAATAAATCCTGAATTTTATGCATGGTGTTACATTTTCTCCTATAATGTGTACAAGAATGGAAGTATTTCGAGTACCTGTCCCCCTCACAAAATTTGGTCTTTACAGCCTTTTGATCATATAAATCCTCCTGCCTAGCAATTACATTCATTAAAGTTTCATTTGCTGCCAACAAATCATTTTCCATATCAGGATTTGATTCCAAGCTTCCCTCCAACTGAGCAATAGATATTTCAACCTCCTAAAACATCATATTAATATCTCCCACCACTGACTAATTCCAAGAAAAAAGATGTCTGCCCATCTTTTTATGAAGTAACCACTATTTAATCAAAGGTTTTTGATGGCAGCAGTCCATCCACACTTGGGCCCCTTGGTTAAGGAAATCATGGTGGGAAGACTGCATTTTAATATATATAAATATGGACTTGAGCTTTATAGGGGAGGCAGAAATAGAGATGAGTAATGGCCTATGGTCTGAGCCAATCATGCTAAGGTGTTGAACTAAAGTGTGTAAAAATTCAGTCAACCATAATAAGTTGACAAGCATTCTATCCAACCATTCTTAGTGAGAGCCTCTTCTCCAAGTGAACCTAGGCCCATTGAAACCCAGG
The DNA here is from genome assembly GCF_001263595.1 of Phalaenopsis equestris. Taxonomy (NCBI): domain Eukaryota; kingdom Viridiplantae; phylum Streptophyta; class Magnoliopsida; order Asparagales; family Orchidaceae; genus Phalaenopsis; species Phalaenopsis equestris. The sequence continues at coordinate 343,093 of NW_018165616.1, read as the reverse complement.
TCAAATAAGCCAGGTAAACTGATGTTATCATTGAAACTATAGATCTGATTATAATCAGGAGGCTTTCCTCCACGTTTTTCAAAAGGTGTTGAGATGAAGTTGAACTCTCCACCAACCAACAAAATGGAATTACAGGACCTACTAATAGTTTGAAGGTTGTCCCATAACTCCCTTGTAGCAATAGTAGAACTCCCAGCATATATGAATTTGGTCAAACCATTCTGCCAACCAATGTTAAACTAAATGTGGAGAAATTGTGTGTGATCCCAAAGAATATTACAAAGAACCTCATTCGAGCAGAGCACCCAGATTTTATTATTGATATTTGAGAATTTAGTAAATCCAAAGTAATTCTTAAGGATTTTTTGAGAGTTTTTGGAGGCCATGAACTCTAAGATAACCAAGATCTAAAATTTATACATCCTATTAAGGGCCAGAATTTTGTTAAGGGATTTAGGATGTGCCAATCCGCCAGCATTCCAGCATAGAAAGTGCATCATCCAATATAGATGGATTTCCCCCTCCTTCTGGTTCTTGACATAGCCTCCTTCCTTTCTAGATGAGAATTTCTTTCCCTCAAAGAGTAACCATGTTCCTAAAAATTTTTCAATTTTAGATTTCCTTTCTTCTTTTTTCTAGATTTTTGACTTGCCATTCTTCTTCCATGGCCATATTCATTTGTAAAACTAAGTTATCATCCATAGGATGATCCCTTAAATCCCCATCTCTATTATTCTGATTAACTTCAAAGACTTGCTCACCTGGAGAAAGTGAATCCTTTTCCCCATCTACAACAACCCTTTCAGTCACCAGCTCACAGTCAAGTTCTTGAAAATCTGGGTTATACCCAGAAGGCCCTACCTCAAAATTGAGAGGAAACTTTCCTAAGTTTTCCTCTTTATTTAGTGTTTGATAGTTAGCATTAGCAGCCTCAGCCTCCAGACCAACATTTGAACTTCCTGAAACTGCTCAGGAGAATTCAACATAGTAGCATTTGGTGCCAAAGGAGTGTTTGTTGCCACTTTCCTGAATTGGGGATGTAATTTGAAGCATCTAGCATCTTTGTGCCCAAAGATTTTACAGTGTTGACAGTAATATGGTTTTTATTCAGCAATGATCTTCTACGAATAGCCATTATTCTCAGTGCCTAACAATATTTCATCAACATCAGGGAGGGTAATGTCCCTTTCCACCAAGATTCCTGCAATAGAAGGCCTTAATAAGTTAAAACTAGGGACAACCAATTTTAGTGTCTTATCCAAAGCATGCCCAATGTTGAAAAGAACTTTGTGGTTGAAAAATTGGAGTTTGAGTCCTGGGAGTTTGAACCAAATAAGTATAATAGGTAGTTCCTTGATAGGATCAAACTCTATATACCACTTGAGGATCTTCATTGTAATCCCTTCAATCTGTAAAATTTGCGTAGAGAATATTCTAGCATAGTCACACTCCTTGTAAAAATTAATCAAAATATGCCTTCCATCCAAAAGTCCCACTCACCAAGCACCATTAAGTTTAATGTTGTCAAAAAAATTTTGAATAACTTTCATCTTAGGGTGTCCCAGCTAAAATTTTTTTGTTAGAGTGAACTTGGAAACCTCAGTCAACCCTTGTAGATCCTCCTTAGAATAAAAAATATCCATCTTCCCTCCTTTCCTGCTTAAAGGTTTAATAATGTGGTCTGCCCCCTCATGATATGCCTAAGAAAAAAACCAGGTCATCATAGTTTTTAAGAGTATCAAAGCCTTTTCCTACAATGTCAGCAAAGGTAGCCTTGGTCCATTGGATGTTTGTGGCCAAATCCAAGTTATTTGGCTCAACAATTAAATAACCTTCCAATAGAACAGTAAGCTTCTGAAACGCCTAAAATGCTTGATTTTTCTTATACATTTTATGCTTAATTTTAATGATATTACTCTTTTAAGGAATTTATTTAGCATGTTTTTGGTTTTCGGTACAAAAAATGGACTTTTGGAGAAAAAGAAATAAAAACGGTGCAATTTGGAGCAAAAACGAGCAAGAAATGAAATTTTACCCTGTCACCTTTCGATAAGTCATTCGATGCTTAATCTCTTTTACTCTTCTTACAAGTTTAAAAGAAGATTGTTTTCATGTTTATTTTGTAGGGCTATCTATTAGAAACACAACGCAACTGAAATGAGGCAAAATGGAGCTAAAACAGAGCTAAATGGAGCGAAACGCTAGAGCTGAAACGCTGGAGCTGCGCAGCCTGCTCGCCGACGGAGTCCAAAATGGTGCCGACAGTGATATTTACTCAAGAAGACTGGAAAATGGTAGAAAACCTCCCCGACGGCACCCTCGAGCTCGCTGACGGCACCCGAGACGACTATGGACCGAGTTTTGGCGGTTATGGGCCAAAATTCAACTTATTTGGACGCTTTTTGAAAGGATTCATGTGGCAACTCTTCAAACTTCGTCCCTACACTTTAAAAGAACAAATTTAGGTTAGAAAAGTGGCGGTTTTAAGAGTTTTTTGTGAGAGGAATGTTAGGAAAAGTGTGGAGAAAGTTTAAGTTTTTTAGAAAAGGAGTAGAAATGTAGATTTCTACCCTTTTGGAGAGATTGGAGAGGAGATTTTGAGAGAATTTGTAAGGAGATGTTCTGACATTGCATGGATCAGCGAGAGATTTTGTGGGAGAGATATTTGTCTTTTTTTCAAATGGAAAAGCTAAGTATTGTGTTCTTCATTATCTTTTGATTTTTGTAAACACTTATCTAGTGGATTTGCTTTGGTTAAAGGAAGTTTTCATTGTGTTTTCTTCGTGCTTTGTGATGGGCTTCTCTTACACTTTCTTCTTCTTTGAAAATAGTGAAAATAGTGGCATGAGAAGAATGAGAAGATTATGTTATTGTTTTCACTTTACTTTTCTCTTGAAATGAGCAGAATTCATGTTTAGGATTTTGGGATTCTTATTAGAATAAAATTTAATTATAAATGTGATAGTTTTTACTTGCACTTCATTTACATTATAACAAGGGCCTGTTGTAGTGTTAAAATTTATTGTAATTTTATTGATCCTCAAGGGCGGTATAACTCTCAACAAAGTGGAACCACATTCAAATTATATGGATGGTGACATTCATGGGAGTTTAGTGCAAAAAAATAAGGAAATATACTTTTATGGGTGTAGAATTGGAGATTTTAGGGTGAGAGACTAAAATCCCCAATTTGGTCGTAGGGTTTGGAAACTGAAGCGGAGATGATTGCTCTCAGGTGAGGGGAACATGGGAGCTCCGAAATGAGAGTCAGTATCCTCCCAGCTTAGCCACAGATTTAGTAAACAAGTAAATGAGTATTCAATGTTCTTTATGCAATGTTCTTTATGCTAGGACCAAAGCGTAAAGAATAGGATTTCTCCTATTTGGCCCATACAATATTTAATGCATCTCATTCTTTTACATTATCCAATTCATTACGTAAGAATAGTAGTTTTAATATCTCAAAATTCTGCAAACCAATTCACTTAAAAAGGGTTATCTTTAGAATTAATATTTCATTTAGGAGTAGTTATTAGTTATGTTAAGCTAATGACTTAATTTAGGAGTATTTGTTTGTAAAACCTCTTAAATTGCACTTCTAAACTAAGAAATAATAGTAGTATATTAGAATTTGACTAAGGACCTCTTACCTCGCTTCCCTGTTGGATCGATAGATGGGACTCCACTAGAGTCCTGTATTACTTGAGCGATACGTATAGTTGCGTTTGAAATTGTGACTTTATAAAATCATTATAAATATATAAATCTGGGTTCATAAATTCTTGCATATTAAAATTTGCATCAAGTTTTTGGCGCCGTTGCCGGGATTTAAATCTTGTTGTAGTGGTGTCAAATTCTTGAATTTTTAAGCATATATAAAGTCGTTGTCAAGTTTTAGGTGCCATTGCCGGGAAAGCTTTAGTAAGAAATTTAGAAGAATTTTAGTTGAAGTAATTAGGCTAGACTTGGAAAACTATAGTGTCGTAAAAACTATTTTGTGTGAAAAGCATTTTTATATGAACATTTTTATATGAAAAAGTGTCATTTTTATATGAAAAAGTGTTGAGAAAAATAAATTATTTTTATGAAAAGTAAGGTGTTCGTGAAAATATTTTGTTGTGTTGAATATATTTAATCTGTTATTTGCTTAATTGTTAATGTATTGTTCATTGTATTGTGTATGCGAAACAAAGGATCTGCAAGACTTGTGCCTTATGATCCCGAGTTTGAAAAAAATAAAAAAATAAAATTACAAAGAGGACTCGAAAAACTAGAAATGGAAATGGAAAACTTTCAAAATAATAACTTGGAAAATCATCATACTTCATTGAGGGATTACATAAATACTACGACAGATGAAATTCACTCAAGTATACAAAACCCTGTCGTAGAAGCTGACTCGTTTGAAACAAATCCTGACATTATCAAACTGGTGCAGAACAATCAGTTTGGGGGAACTCCTTTGGAGGATCCCTATTTACACTTATCAAATTTTATAGAACTTTGTGCTATATTTCATTATAAAGGTATGTCAGACGATACTGTCATACTAAAGTTTTTTTTTTCTCACTAAGGGATAAGGCTAAAATGTGGTTATACTCATTAGAACCTGACTCTATTAAAAATTGGCAGGAGTTAACTCAGAAATTCCTAGCTAAGCATTTTCCACCTTCAAGGACTACTAAACTTA
>NW_018165616.1:332638-338380 GCF_001263595.1 Phalaenopsis equestris | reverse complement strand
TCTTAAGAAAGTGTCCACATCATGCTCTGCCTGATTGGTTAATCATTCAAACTTTTTATAATGGGTTAGTAGAATCCCTTAGGCTTATAATTGATGCTGCTGCTGGTGGATCATTAATGTCAAAACCATTTGATGAATCATATGCGTTGATTGAAAATATGGCTGCAAACAAATTTCAATGGCCCTCTACAAGGGTAAATCTTAAAAAAGTAGCAAGTGTTCATAATTCAGACGTGCTTACAATTCTTGCATCTTAAGTTGCGGCAATATCAAGGAAGTTGGACCAATTTGGAATGAACCAGCCTCAACTCACTCCAGTAATGAGGTAAGTTCATTAGGGCATATAATTGATTCTAACTTATCATATGATGCTTGCTTTAAATACAAAAACCCATACTCTAACTTTTATAACCCAGGTTGGGAGAACAATCCTAATTTTAACTGGAATCATACTACTGACGGTGGAAACGACGGTGGAAACCAAAAATGCCAAAAATGAGAAAATAATCATGCAAATCCTAATAGAAGTAGGAATAATCAAGGGAACACAAACTATAGACCTTCATATCCATGGGACTCTAACAATGATCAATAATTTGAGGATAAGAAGATATCTATGGAAGATCTATCGAAGAAGTGGTACTCCAAATGGAAAACCAGTTGTAAAGTAAAAATTCTGTGATTAAAAACATAGAGAGTCAATTGGGAAAAACTGCTAATTCACTTAGCAATAGACCCCAAGGAACACTTCCTAGCAACCTTGTGATCAACCATAAAGAAACAATAATGAACAAGTAGAAGTTGTCTAATTAAAAAGTAGAAGAGAGATAGAAGATGTGATTAGAAAAGAGAAAGATGTTGTGAGAGAAACAAAGGAAACTAAAAGAACTGAAGAGCACGTTTCTAAGGATCTGGAAAAATTAGTATCTTTAACTTAAATCAATTTAGAAAGACCACCACCTCCACCTCCATTTCCTCAAAGACTTAGACAACATGAGTTAGATAAAAAATTTTCAAAGTTCATGGACGTACTTAAGAAGTTAACGATAAATATTTCTTTCGCTGAAGCTTTAAAATTGATGCCAAGTTATGCAAAATTTATGAAGGAGATATTAAACAAGAAAAAGAAATTTCGAGATTATGAGACAGTTGCACTAAGTGAGGAGTGTAGCGCTATACTTCAGAAAAATTTTCTTCAGAAACATAAAGATCATTGTAGCTTTACTATTCCTTGTGTAATTGGAAAAAAAATATGTGGAAAAGCTTTATGTGATTTAGGATCGGGCATTAAAGTGATGCCTCTATCTATATTTAAAAGGTTAGTTTTAGCCAATATTTCTCCCACTACTATAACTCTTCATTTAACTGATCAATTTAACATTTATCCAAAAGGGATTATAGAAGATGTGCTTGTTAAAGTGGATTAATTTATCTTTCCTATGGACTTTATTGTATTACATATGGAGAAAGATAAACAATAACCCATTATTTTGTGGATACCTTTTCTTATTACTGGACAAGCTCTAATAGATGTGCAAAAAGGAAAGTTAACTATGAATATTAACGACCATGAAACCACTTTTGATGTTTTAAAGGCTATGGAATATCCAGCTAAGAGAAATGATGATGATTTTTTTTATGGATGAAATTGATTATCTAAGTAAAAACCATTTCCAAAAGAGTTTTGAAAATAAGTTAACAAATGAGATCAAAATGGACTTTCATGATGAGTCAAAAATGTTGTTTAAAGAAGACTGTATGTATGTTCAGGAGAGGTGTGAAATGATGGACGTTACCAAAAGTAGTAAAATTTTAATTCCATCTATTGAAAAATCTCATGACCTTAAGATGACTTTACGTCATACAATTTTAAAGCCTACCTATTTGGTGAATTCATATACACCACGAGTCTCTATATCTTCATATTTGACTCAATCACAAGATGAACCTGAATTGAATGATGAAATCAATAAAAGATTTCCTATGAAAGAGTTATTCAAAGTCACTGAATGGCATATTCCGTGGTATACAAACAAAATGAATGAGATTTTGATGTTGGGGCAGATTATTAATGCAATTAATAGTTACCCCCCAGAGATTTTATCTAGTGACTCTCAGATAAATCATAAGGAAATGAATTATGAGCAATTTAAAATTATTAAACTGATATTTAGAAAAGAATTTGAGGATTTATTTCAAAAGAGCTTTGAGTTGAGAGATAAGTACTAGGAAGTTGAAAGATCAATCGAAGAAATTCTTGAAGAATTTGAAGATAATTTGGAACAGAAGAGTAACATAGAAGATATTGATCTAGAATCAGATTTTTCTAAAGAGAATCCGATCCAAAGTTTGGGAGATCATGAAGTATCATATAAAGATCCATTTCTGATAAATTTTAAGGATGATATTAATATGCAAATTGAGAAAATTACTAGAAGAATATTGGATCTAGAAAGAAATATGAGGAGCAAGGATATAAATCAATATGAAAAGGAAGAGCTAAAAGAAAAATTTAAATTCGAGGACTTTGTAGGAATCCCTAGATCTGGGAAAAATTGAGCTATTGATCAAGGATTACTTAATTGGAATTTTGATCCAAGTGGAATCATTTGTCGGGATGGCGACATAAAATCAAGCGCTTTATGGGAGGAAACCCATAGTTATCTGTATGGTTTGATTTAGTATACTCAAGAGTCATGATTGTTAGTGTTGTATTGTATTTGCTTTAATGTGGATTGATCTGTTTGCTTGATGTTTGGTAGATGTTTGGATTATTAGTATTTTGATTTGCTTTTTGTGTGTTATGAGGGATATGATTCATTAAATTCTTATTATTGTTAGACTTGTATGTTCGCTTATAGTATTTGGATTGACGAGTCCACTACAACTCGGCTCTCTCCCGGACTTGAGTTTTACAAGAGACATTTCAAATTTTTGCAGTGATAGTTCCATCTCAATTTTGTTACTTCCTTTCTTGGACTTTGTTTTCATTTGATAGGAGTCGCGAACCTATTTGATGAGTAACTTATGGATGATTTTACACTGTACTTATAATTGCTAGATGTGCTTAATTATTTGGATATGGTGATGTCTGCTGTTGGTGCTCCAGAACCAATATATCAGGGATAATCTCATCTTTGGGATTAAAATCTATAAAATCATTTATAAGCACCCAATATATTTGTGTAAGGATTCTGTTAGAAATTGGAAGTAAATTAGTGAGATGCGATGAGATGGAGGAAGACATGACCTCATTTATCTTGTTTGTGTGTTTGTGTTTGTGTTTGTGTTATAATTTATAAGAATTGAAGAACATTTTTATATTTCAATGCTGATACATGTTATGCTAGTTAATTTCATTCTGGCATGTTTAGTGTAGATTTACTTTCTACTACATGTTTTCTATCCTAATAAATAATTGTATATGTTTTAGATAGAAATTTGTGGTAGATAGAATTTCTAAACTATTTTCTTCCTACTTATATTTTCTGCACTAAATGTTATACATGCTTAAAAACAAGTTTGGGGGTAGGAAGAAAAATGAAATTTTAAATTTAATATACTTCCTTTTAGTTCAATTGTATTGCAAGCATGTTTTAGGCTTACAAGTTTGGGGGAAAACAAAATTTTCTTTTGAAAAGAACTAAACTAAATTTTATTTGTCCTTAATTAACTATAATTTCAAAATTAATGTAACATGACCTTGGAATTGGAGTTTAACTTCAAATAAAGATATTTATGTTTGTAAATATTATATTAAATTTAGGTAAAAGTTTTTAATAATGAAGATTAATTCTAAATTTATAGATATTTGGTATGAAAGGATAAGATTATCTTTTTCTATTTGAAGTAAAGGAAATTGTATTTTTGAAGTATTAAAAATTTTAACGTTTCATGTAAGTAGAAAAGAATGAAAATTTATGAAAAAACATAAACTAATATGAATTTATAAAGTGATGAAAGGTAAGGAGTTTTGACTTTAAGAAGAGGATAGTGAAGTTCAAAATTACTAAAGGCTATCCCTGAAAAGAAAAGAAAAAAATATAAGTTATAGTAATCCTCACTTTAAAAAAAAAAGAAAAAAAAAGTAAAAAAGAGAAAAAAAAAGAAAAGAAAAAAATTAAAAAAATATATAGAGAAAAAATAAAACAAAAATGTGTGAGGAGAAGCTTGAGGAGATGCTTATCCAAAATTGGCTTCACTTGAATCAACTTACAGAAAAGGCTTTATTACAGTTTGTAAACTAGTATTGGAGTATTAATAACATTACTAGTAAAGTTTTTATGAAGTTCTTTTCATATGAATGTTATAAATATCCTTGATATAACAAATTACAATTCTTCTTGAAATAGAAAGAAATTCAGAAATCTTAAAATTTATTACTAATTATTCTTAGACTTAGAGTTTGAATCTCAATTATTAACAGTTTTTCTTAAATTTTACTATTTTATTTACTTTATGAAATTGTAGAAGTTTATAAGTTAATCTCTATACTAAGTCATATTTTTATGTAGTAAAAGGTTTACTAGATGACTAGTAACATTTAAGTTTGGGGTCTTGCACGCCTAAAAAATGCTTGATTTTTTATATACATTCTATGCTTCATTTTACTGATACTGCTCTTCAAAGGAAGGTATTTTGCATTTTTTTAGTTTTTGGTACAGGAAATAGACTTTTGGAGAAAAAGAAACAAAAAATAGTGCAATTTAGAGCAAAAAAGAGCAAGAAATGAAATTTTGCCCTGTCACCTTTCGATAAGTTTTTTGATTCTTAATCTGTTTTACACTTCTAGCATATTTTTAAATGAGATTAAACTTTAAAAGAAGGTTGTTTTAATGCTTATTTTGCAGGTCTATCTGTTAGAAACTCAACACAACTAAAATGAGGCAAAATAAAGCAAAAAAGGGGCTAAAACGGAGCAAAAGTGGCGCCGACGGAGAGATTTACCTGAGAAGACCAAAAAAAGATAGAAAAGCTTGCTGATGATGCCCTCAAGCCCACCAACGGTGCTCTGGACGACTATGGACCTCCTTTTAGTGGTTATGGGCCAAATCTCAACGTATTTGGATGCTTTTTGAAAGGATCCTTGTGAAAACTTTTCAAACTTCGTCCTTGCACTTTAAAAGAACTACTTTAGGTTAAAAAAGTGGCTGTTTTTAGAGTTTTTTTGTGAGAGGATCGTTAAGAAAAGTGTGGAGAAAGTTTAGAGTTTTTAGAATAGGAGTAGAAATGTAGATTTTTACTTTTTTTGGAGAGATTGGAGAGGAAATTTTGAGAGAATTTGTAAGGAGAAGTTCAAGCATTGCATGGATCGACGGGAAACTTTATGGGAGAGATATTCTTCTTTCTTTCAAAGAGAAAGAGCTAAGTATTGTGTTCTTCATTATCTTTTGATTTTTGTAAATACTTATCTAGTGGATTTGCTCTGGTTAAATGAAGTTTTTGTTGTGTTTTCTTCGTGCTTTGTCATAGACTTCTCTTACTCTTTCTTCCTCTTTGAAAATAGTGGCATGAGAAGATTATGCCATTATTTTCACTTTACTTTTCTTTTAAAACAAGCAGAATTCATGTTTAGGATTTTGGGATGCTTGTTAGAAGAAGATTTAATTATAAATGTGATGATTTTTACTTGCACTTCATGTACATTATAAAAAGGGCCTGTACATTATAACAAGGGCCTGTTGTAGTGTTAAAATTTATTGTAATTTCATTAATCCGAAAGGGGGTGTAATTCGTGTAATT
>NW_018165616.1:330949-332585 GCF_001263595.1 Phalaenopsis equestris | reverse complement strand
GTTGGGTGCAAAAAAATAGGGAAATAAAATTATCGGGCGTAGAATTGGAGATTTTAGAGTGACAGACTAAAATCCCCAATTCGGTCCTATCGTTTGGGTGCTGAAGTGTAGATGTTAGCCCTGAGGCGAGGGGAACGTAGGAGCTCCGAAGTTAGAGCCGGTATCCTCCAAGCCTAGCCACAGAATCAATAAACAAGCATAGGATTAGTCAATGTTTTTTATGCCTGGACAAATGGGTAAAGAATAGGATTGCTCTTATTTGGCACATACAATATTTAATGCACCTCATTCCCTTACATTATCTAAAGCATTACATAAGAATAGTAGTTTTCAATATCTCAAAGTACTCTGAAGCAATTCATCCAAAAAGGGTTATCTTTAGAATTAGTATTTGCATTTAAGAGTAGAGAGTAGTTATTAGTTGTGTTAATTAAACTTAAGACTTACATTTAGGAGTATCTGTTAGTAAAACCTCTTAAATTGCACTTTCAAAATAAGGACTAATAGTAGTAGATTAGAGTTTGACTAAGAACCTCTTACCTCTCTTCCCTGTGGGATTGATAAATGAGACTCCGCTAGAGCTCTGTATTATTTGAGCGATACATATACTTGCGTTTGAAATTGTGACTTTACAAGATCATTATAAATATATAAATCTGGGTTCATAAATTCTTGCATATTAAAAGTTGCATAAAGTTTCTGGCACCGTTGTCGGGGATTTAAACCATTGTTGGGGATTTAAATCTTCTAGCAGCGATATCAAATTCTTATATATATTCTTAAGCATATATAAAGTTGTTATCAGCTTCTTGAAGTAAATCCAACAGGGTCGCTCGAGAAAGAACAAAATAAGAAAACCCGCAGCCACCAACAAGAAAGTATTGAGGAAAACACTTGTAGAATAGAGAAAATGAAAAGAAGAAGGACTGAGAGCAACCCCCAAGATCCAAAGCCTCAGCCATTTCATGGAAACCCTAGCAGAGCATCGACAATCACAACCGCCATCCTTTATATTTTTTTTTAGTGAAGGAGTTGCTATTGACTCCATATATGATAGAATAATAAGCAAATACATAGTGCAAGTAAGAAACTAAGGACTCCTTTATGGTCAATACAAGAACCCAAATACTCCCCAAAAGACTAAAAAATCATCCATCAAAAAATGAAAAGTATAAGGACTCAACAAAAGGGAAAAAGAAGGATAAAAATAGCTACACCAAAGATACTCATGTGTCCAAATATGCAATTCTGAAATGGGGGACCTCTAGGATGTCACCTTATAGCAGATATTGAAGAGCTGAGGGGGGGTTTATAGCAACATCAGTCTCTTTAGAGTGTGACCCAAGCTGGGCCAGCCAATTTGCACGCTGATTTCCTTCCTTGTAGATGAATGCGAAATGAATTTGTAACTTACTACTAAGATCTCTGATTTTATTTATCCAATATACGTAGTGCCAAGGAGATCCCTCCTCACGATTTAGAAGTTGAATAACTGCAGCATAATCCACCTCCATCCAAAGCTTATACCGATTAGCCTTATTGGGAAGGTTAATTGCTCAATACACAGCAATAAGTTCAGTCTCAGTGGCATCAGAGGCTATTACTCCAGCTCCATTTTTTGTAAAGCTTCCATCAG
>NW_018165616.1:325151-330849 GCF_001263595.1 Phalaenopsis equestris | reverse complement strand
AATTCAAAAACAATCTAGACTAACAACAAAAGTTTACCAACAAACATAGACCCCCGCTAGTATGGAATGTAAGAAACTGAAGATAGATTGGGGGAAAGGGAAATCATTCCAGGCAGTAAGCAATCACTTTAGATCTTGGTTAGCAATTTTGAAATATGGGACCTTTATCCTATCACCCTGCAGCAGAAACTGAAGGGTATGGGGAGGGGAGACAGAAACAAATAGCTCTTTTAAATTATACCCTTGTCTGGCAAGCCAATTTGCTGGTTAGTTGCCTTCTCTAAAGATAAAAGTATATTGTACTTTGAACTGTGAGGAAATTTCTCTAATCTTTCTGGTCCAGTAAGTATGCTGCCAGGGGGTAAGTTCCTCATCCCTCAATATCTTGATAACAGCAGCAGAATCTACTTCTACCCATAAGTTGTTCCAGCTAGCCATTTTTGCAATTTTCAAATCCCAGTAGACAACCACTAATTCAGTTTAAACAGTATCACAGCAGCCTCAATGGGGATGTGGAAGTATAATAAACATTGCCCAAGGTAATTTCTATAGACACCCCCAACATCTGCACCTGCCTTTTTGAAGCTTTTCAACACCTGCACCTGCCTTTTTGAAGCTTCCATCAGAATCTACCTTTATTGTTTGGCGACCAGGAGGTTTCCAGAAAAACCTATGAACATATTTCTTGTCTGTTTGTCCCAACGAGTAAGAATTGGAGATGTTGGGAAATCTTCTGTACCTAATCATCTTGTGAATATATGAAATGCTATTTCTGACTAACCTCTCAGTTTTTGGTCTGCCTTCTTCAAACTTAACCTTGTTTCTTTCCATCCAAGTAAACCATGCAACAATAAGAGGTATTGGTGCATAGTTCCATTTATTCCAAGTCAGCCATCAAGTGGTGATTATCCCAGGTAAAGTGGTTTTTGTCAATCCTAGGTAAAGAGGTTTTTGTCAATGTTCAATTGGGCTAGCAGTTGATGCCATACAACCTGTACAAAATTGCATTCAAAGAGAAGGTGTGACAATGATTCTTCCTCCTGACTACAGAACCTACATATAGAAAGTTGCTCCAGATCATTTTGCTCCAAGATAGATGTTCCCATTTGAAGATTTTGGAGTATATGGCTTTAGTAAGGCTTTGATTTGGAAAGGACTGTCAGACAATTTTATCTGGTTTACTTATATTAATGTTGATGCTGGCAATTTTTTCTATAGAGTTGGCATGTAGAATTTCTGAGAGTTTAAGTAGTGACCAATCTTCATCCACCCAACAGTCAGCCACCTTGAGATCAGGGTTTGGGTTGTTACAAATAGGGGACAGCCAGTCTTTAGGGCACCAGTTATCAAGCCAGAAATTTAAGTCTCCTTTCCCTAGATCCCAAATGAATAAGTTTGCAGCAGTGTGTCTTATATGAAGCATTTTACCCCAAATTTTGGAATCCCCTATCTTCCTATCAACAAGAGTGGGGTGCTGATTTTTACATTACGTTCCCTTCATGAATAGAGCCCACGGAGATGTTTGAGCTCTAAATTTAATCCAAAGCTTACATAGGTTTATTTGGAATAGCTGATTGATTCCCTTAAACCCAATTCCCCCAGCCAGTTGAGGTTTAGCTACTTTTTGCCATGAAGCCCAATGCATTTGTTGCCTCTGTCCATACCATAGAAATTTGTTAAAAGCCCTTTCAATCTGTATCTGAGTACTTTTCTTGATGTTATTCATCTTTATCTGTAGGATATAAGAGGGAAAAGTAGTTAGAATGCTTTTCAGTATAGTGATTCTGCCCCCATTTGAAAGGAAGGAATGAGTCCACCCATTGAGATAGGTAGTGATCTTATTTATGACATCTTTAAATTGAATTTGCCTGGTCCTACCAGTAAGTAGCATGGTCCCCAAATATTTGACAGGAAGCTGAGAGTTAGAGAAGCCAGTATAGCTAGAAACCCACTGTTTGCAGCTATGATTAGCATGTTTATTAAAGAGAAACAGGCACTTCTCAGAGGTAAAACACATACCAGAGTGTGTTTGAAATCTTTGAAGAGTCTGATACACTTTCCTAACAACATCTAACAAACTTTCCTAACAACATTTTTTTGAGCTCTAGAGAAAACCATGATATCATCAACATAGATCAAGTAAGTGATAGCAATGTTGGATCTATGATGATAGATAGAATAGTTTTGGCTTAGAAGAGAGTCAACAAGCATTCTAGACAAATAATCCATTGCAATAATAAACATAGTGGGGGATAAGGAATTCCCTTGCCTTAGACCTCTGGATGCAGTAAAAGAACCCCAGCCTTTGCCATTTATGAGAATAGAATTATCATTGTTGTGAAGCCATTTATGTATCAGCTGGCAGAAGTCAGAGTGAAATCCTCTAGCAATAAGAACATCCAAAATGAATCCCCAGCTAATGATATCATAAGCCTTTTTCAACTCCAATTTGTACATTAGATTACCACCTCTGCAGGTCTTGTTCAGATCATTGAGAAGTTCCTGTGCCAAGAGAGTGTTGTCAATAATTGATCCCCCTTCACAAATGCAGTTTGGTTGGGTTTTATAATATGTTCAAGATGAGGTTGGAGTCTGTTGACAATGATTTTGCTGATCACTTTACTGAATATAGTGGTTAGACAAATAGGTGTGAAGTGATTCCATGTGCTTTGTATCTTAAATTTGGGGATCAGCACAAAGGTAGAAGCACTAAAATACTGTGGAGGTTGTTTCCTTGGAAGAAACTAGCTACAACATCAATCACCTCATGTTTAATAATGTCCCAAGATTTCTTGTAAAACTCAGCAGTGAAACCATCAGGACCAGCTGCTTTGCTACTATCAATAGAGTTAATAGCCTTCCAAATCTCCCCTTCATCAGAAATATCAACAAGTTCTAGATTGGTAGCGTAATCCTTCTCCGCATTGAAAAAATGAAAAATTCTGGATCAATGGGCCTTCTGAGATTATTCTCTTGAGTCAACAGATTTTTGAAGTAGTTTACAACATCATAAGCTATTTCCTCATTTTTATGAAGCCACTTCCCCTCTACAGTTTCAATAACATGTATAGTATTACATTTTCTTTCATACTTTATGTAAGCATGGTAGAATTTGGTATTCCTGTCCCCCTCCTTGAAGATGTTCATAGCAGCTTTTTGCTTTAGATATTGATCTTGGTAATCAATTGCAGTAAGAAGTTTATTTTGGGCAATTAGCAGTTCTTTTTCCTCAGCTAATCCCTCCTGTTCAAGTTGCTCTAATCTTTAAACTTCCTTCTCCAATTCCTGCACATTTGTGAGGACATTCTCAAAAGTCCCCCAACTCCATCTCCTCAGAGCTTTAGCAGTTTTGATCTGTAATAAGCTGAGTTTGATAATATGGTCAGTATGTGTAATTTTAGTCCAAAGGTTGGCAATGAAAAGATTGTAAGAGGGATGAGAAGACCACATATTTAGATATCTAAATGGGGAGGGGGAAGATGTATTTTTTGAGGAGGTGATGCTGATAAGGATGGGTCTGTGGTCAGAACCACCAAGACTTTGATGGGTAACAAAAGTGAGAAGGAAATGATTGTACCATTTATCATTGACCAGGAACCTATCAAGTCTTTCCCAGATTTTACCCCTCTTCCAAGTAAAAAGCAGGACCTTTGTAGTCCAAATCAAACAATCCAACCCTGTGGATATTATCAGTGAATGTATTCATCTTATTAAGGTTAGGAGCTCTACCCCTAATTTTTTCAGTAGTAGAGGCAATGCAGTTAAAATCTCCCCCCACAATCCAGGGGGAATCCATAAGCTGACTAATGTCTAACAGGCAACTCCACAACACTTGTCTAGCTTCCTTGCTACAACCTGCATAAGTGAAAGTAGCAAAGCCCACAAGGCCACCAAAGTTAAACTTAAAATGTACAAATTGTTGGTGATTAACAATGATATTCCATCTGATTTCTTTTCTACAAAGAATCCAGATTTTATTATTAATATTGGCAAAGTTACTGAATCCAAGGAATTTCTTGGTAATCTTTTGATGGTTTTTGTGAACCATAGGCTCAAGGATCACAATGCACCAAGGTTTATATTTATCAGTTAATTGTAAAACTATTTTAAGAGAGAGGGGATTGGCAGTTCCCCTAATGTTCCAACATAGGATGTTAATCATTTGTTTGGTGGATTGGTAGGGAGGTTTGTGATCTTGACCTGGTTCTTCCTTTATGTTGATGGGGAGAACAAATTTTAAGACTGGCTTTACTCTCAACCTGTTTAGATCTTCCCAGATGTAATTTCTGAACTTCATTTAATTGTTTTATTATTCTTCTAGCTGTTTGTACTTGCCAATCATCTTTTATTGCCTGTTGAATACCAGCAATGATCTGATCCTCATGTGCCTTGCCATGAATTTCTGACTGTTCTCCCTCTACTGTTCTCCCTCTGACTGTTCTCCCTCTAGAGGGGAAGGTGAGGGTGTGACTATAGTGATTTCTTGGATTTCCTTATTGGTAGGGGAAGTCCCTTTGTTTTTGTTTGTAGGGGAGCCTTCTGCTAGCTCATCTGAAGGTTCCTCTGGTGAAGAGTTTCCCGTAGTGATTGGGAGTAAACCTTTAGTTCTTTGAGTGTAAACCTTCCTGTTGTTCAGCTGTGTATCTTTAGCAAGATTTTCTATGGCTTGTTGTAGTATATTGCATGTTTCCTTTTGGTCTTTGCCAGTATTTCTCTTGATTGGTGGATGTATTCTGTAGCATCTTTCCACTTTATGGCCAAACATTCTACAATGCTGACAATAATAAGGCTTTTGTTCAGGGACAATGTTCTGCCAAAAACCATCATTATCTGAGCCAATCCAGATTCCTTTCACTTCAGGGAGGGTGATGTCTCTTTCCACTTGTATTCTGGCTAGTGTTGGCCTCGCTTTGTTGTAAGTGGGTGTATCCACTTTCAAACGTGTGCCCAGAGCTGTCCCTATATTAAAATAAACAATGCATTCAGCTTGAAGAAAGGAAGTGGGAACCCAGGGAATTTGTACCAAATAGGAACTACTGGTGATTCTTTACTTGGATCAAAATTAGGGGTCCATTTTTCATTTTTTGATGGTAGTTCTAGCAATGATTACAGATTATTTTGCAAAAAGTCTGCACTTTGCAAAGAGTCTGGCATAATCTTCCTCAGTAGTTTATTGGATGAGCGGTGCCTTCCATCCAACAGCCCTATCTTCCAATTACCAATAAATTTAAGTGATTCAAGGAAATTTCTAATCAGCTCCATTCTTGGGTGTCCTAACTGAAACTTCCCTATTAAGGTAAACTTCACATCTTCTTTTAGAGAGATTATCTCTCTATTGGTGAAGAACACAACAGTTTCTCCTCCCTTGTATCCAAGTGGATGGATGCAAGGGTAGCTTCCTTTTCCTGCAGCAGTGTCATGGAATTCCTGAGGGAAAACCAAATGATCTAGATCCTGTAAAACATCAGTAGAGTTTCCAACAACCCCAGCATAAGTTGTCTTGGTCCAAAGAGAGTCAGTGGCAGCATCAATAGGTGTGGTCATGGCTGAACAGTGACCAGGAGCTATAGGGCAGCCAAGGAGGGAACCAATGGAACAGTAAAACCCAGCAGCAAGTACACACAAAACTCCACCATCACCTGGAGAAGAAGTCAGAAAGGAAGAAGCATCCACAAGCAACCACCTCAGAGTACCTCTT
>NW_018165616.1:304038-325064 GCF_001263595.1 Phalaenopsis equestris | reverse complement strand
TATATATATATATATATATATATATATTGGTGAAAACATCATGTTGGTGGCTGACTTCCGGGCTAGTTGATTTCTAGTTCTACTGTTTCATTGGTTCCTATTTGGAGTCTCTGTTGTTTTTATCTGTTGTTTGCTTCCTCACTATTTTTTTCTGTTGTTGAGTGTTTTGGTCGCTGAGTTAACCCCCATTGATGCTGTCACTAATGCAATTTGGACAAAGGCCACTTATGCTGGTGTGGTTGGCAATGGACAGACCTGTGTGCTTGATGCTGACCTACTGGTTTTTCCCCAATCTTTTCATAGTGCTGCTGTTGATAAAAACAATGCCAGCTTATCAATCCCTTTGATGTAAAGGAGGGCAAGATTGCCATCTTTTACAGCAATGAAGATGTAGTCACTCTAAAGGCTGAGTGCAAATTTATACTCATTGCCAAATTTCGATTAGGTCACCCAAAAATTGAAAATTGTTAGGAAGTATTTTGACAATTTTCCATTTGTTGGTGCTTGGCAAGTGAGGCTGATTGATGGCAAACATATCATGATTAAATTGGCATTGAGGAGGACTATGCAAGGCATTTTGCCAAGAAAAATATCTCCTCTGATGGTACCCTCATGAAGCTCTTTAAATGGACACCTAACTTTGATCCTAGCAAAGAACTCCCTATTGTCCCAATCTGGTTCAAGTTCCTTGGTCTCCCACTACATTTTTTCAACCGCAATGTTCTCTTTAACATTGGTTTGACACTAGGGAGACCATTGACAATGGACTTCCCTACTTTTAATTTCTCAAGGCCCTCAGTAGTTAGAATTCAGGTGGAGAGGGACATCACTCTCCCTATGATGGAGGAAATTTGGCTTGGGTCTAAGGAGGAGAGGCAATGGTAGAAAATTGTCATGGAGAAAAAGCCTTATTTTTGCCATCATTATAGGATTATTGGACACACTTGTGATAGGTGTTATAGGTTAAATCCTACTCAGAAGAAGAATACCACATTGGCTGTAGAAAGGAAATACATTCCTGAAAAAAATAATAAGTTTTCTGAGAACCTTGCTGGAGCAATACAACCCATTGAGGAGGATGCACACAGAGGAGCTGAGGATAATTTAAATCACCAGAACACACTTATTACAAATCTTAAAGAAATCTCTGAGCTTACAATGCCTGCTGGCACACAAATGGAAGAGGGAGAATGCATTGTGACTTCTCCACTTTCTGTGTAGAAGAAAGCAGTAACTATTCAGCCCGGTACCCCAACAGAAACTATAAAACTTCCTAAAAATCAATTATCTGCAATGCAACAAACATTGAAACAAGATTGGCAAGTTCAGAAAGCAAAAAGAAAAATGAAATTTGTATTGGAAGAAAAGGAAAGTTTGAACCCAACAGAACCTATAAGCCCCTCTGAAAATCAAATTATTGAAATGCAGCAAATAATGGAAAAAGACCGGCAAGTTCATAAAGCAAAAAAGAAGAAGAAATATGCTCTGGAAGAAAAGAAACATTTGACTGAAAATTATCAGACTGGAATATCTCCAAATTCTCAAAAGAATTCACCCATACAGCTTACAAGGGGAAGGACTAGATCTAGATCTCAACCCTCTTCACACCAAATATCTCACCATGATTAATTTCCTTACACACAATCTTTGGAGTATTGTCATACTTGAGCCTATGGTTCATAAACATCCTCAATAAATCCTATCTAGATTTGTTGGCCTTTATCATTATGCTAATATAAATAATAAATTTGGATCTTTTGCAAGAAGGGACATTACTTGGAATATCCAGGTTGATCATCCTCAGTTTGTTCATTTCTCATTTAATACTTGTGGTCACAAAGGTTTTACCACCTTTGTTTATGTTGGCTGCCCTAAGACACAAAGGTTTTGCCACCTTTGTTTATGTTGGCTGCCCTAAGACTGACAAAAGGGCATTGTGGAACTTCATTCAAACTATTAGTACCTTTATGGATGATTACTGGTTAGTGGGAGGTGACTTTAATTGCATAGCTAACTCTGTTGAGAAGGTTGGTGGAAGACCCCCAATATTAGCTAAAATAAATTTATTTTCTGATAACATTCTTCAGGCTAGACTGTTTGATATTGGTTATAAGGGGCCAGAATACACTTGGAAGAGAGGAGCTATTTGGGAAAGACATGATAGAATTTCGGTTAATGATAAGTGGTGTCAATATTATTTACACACTATTTTTACTCAATTAAGTCTTGCAGGATCTGACCACAGGCCACTACTTGTTTCTATTACTACCAATGAATTTAACTACTCTTGTGCTCCATTTAGATATCTAAATATGTGGTCTGATCATCACTCTTTCATAAACACTGTGACAGCTGCTTGGATTAATTCTTTCAATATGGACCATTGGTCCAATCTTGTTCATCTGCATTTAAGTACTAGCAAGGGTCAGAAAAAATGGGGTTGGAATGGTTTTGGTAATATTTTTTCTATTGTGGTACATGCTTAAAAGGAAGTTCTGGAAAAGGAGAAGGTGGTCTTGGATGGAGGTGGGGAGGAGAATTTGCTTTTAGGTGCCGGAGAAAAGCTTATTCTATCATTGAAGGACAAGATAAATTCTTGAAACAGAAAGCTGCCATCAGCCACTTGAAGGATGGAGATAGAAACATTAAATACTATCATGCTTGCATCAAGCACAGAAGACAGCGTAATACCATTCACAGGATTCAAAATTCTGAAGGTATATGGCTTGCTGATAATCAATCCATTGCTTTTGATGCTGTTACACTTCCAAAATGTTTTAACTAAGTCTGAAACCCAAAGAATCCTAATTAAAAATTGGTATTCACCTGATGATATTTCCTAAACTGCTAACCTTTCCTTGTATCAGATTCGAACTACTCAAGAAATTTGGCAGGCACTCCAAGCAATTGATAGCAATAAAGCTGCTGGTCCTGATGGTTTTACAAGAGATTTTTATATAAAATCTTGGGAGATAATGAAAGATGATGTAGTTTTAGCTATACAGAGTTTTTTCCTTGGATCCAATATACCTCCTTATTTCAATGCTTCAAACATTGTTCTCATTCCTAAAACTACTGTTAAGAAGAATTGGAATTATTATAGGCCTATCAGTCTTACTTTAGTTATCAGTAAAATGATTAGTAAAATTTCAGTTGGAAGACTTCAACCTCACCTTGGCAGACTTATATGTGAGAACCAATCTGCCTTTATCAAAGGCAGATCAATTATTGACAATGTACTGCTTGCTCAAGAGTAACTTTTGGACTTGGACAAATCTTGTAGAAGTAGAAATCTAATTTATAAATCAGATATCAAGAAGACTTATCACACCATCTGCTGGGATTTTATTTTGGATGTCCTAACTACTACAGGCTTCTCCCAAGCTTTTGTACTCTCATTCTAAAGTGGCTCAAGGACAACAATTATTCTATCTTAGTTAATGGGCAAGCTTGGGGACACTTTTCTGTTACTAGAGGTCTAAAGCAAGGGAATCCCTTATCTCCCACTATATTCATTTTAGCTATGGACCGTCTCTCAAGATTGTTTAATAAAGACCTCCTGCCCCTCAACTATGTTAGGTACCATAGTAAATCTGAAGTAGCTGTTTCTCACTTAATTTATGCAGATGATATTATGGTTTTTTCAAGTGCTAACAAGAATGTTGTAAAGATAATAGTCAATTGCTTGCAGAAGTTCCAATTGCATTCTGGAATGTCTTTAAATCCAGATAAATTCAACATTTATTTTAGCAAGGCTACTCCAATGGGGTATAAGTATTGGATTCTTGATCACACTAAATTCAATAGCTCTCATCTTCCAATCAAATATCTTAGAGTTAAATTGATCAAATGAAGAACTAAAAAACTCAATTTGAGGATGTGCTAGGAAAAATCTATACCAAACTTTCCTGCTAGTCAAACCATTTTCTATCTAATGGAGGTAGAATTACTTCGTTGAAGAGAATCCTAACTATTTTTACTTCCAACATTCTTCATTTGACTACTATGAAGAAAAGTACTCAAATACAAATGGATAGGGTGTTTAATAGAATTTTATGGCTGGTCAGAGGCAGAAACTTCATTGGCCTAGCTCGCAAAAGTTAGCTAAACCCACTTTGGCTGGTGGTATTGGTTTTAAAGGGCTACAACATCTTCTTCAAGTTAACCTTTGTAAAATTTGGATAAAATTTATAGAGCAGCAATCCCTTTAGGCTAAACTTATGAGGAGCAAGTACTACAAGGAGAATCATCCTTGCATTGTGGTTAGGAAGATAGGGGACTCTAGGCTTTGGGTACAAATGCTTAAAATCAGGGAGCAAGCAGAAGATTTATTTCTCTGGGACCTTGGCAAAGGTGATATCAACTTCTGGTTGGACTCTTGGTCTCCCAATGAGATACTAAAGTCTAACTCAGACAATATAAACACTCCACTGCAAGTGGCTGACTGTTGGGAGGATAATTTTTTGTCTTTACTTGTGATCAAATTCATTCTTGAAGAACAATCTGTTATTCAGATTTGCAGAATCCAATTTGATAGATCTAAAGCTGATAGATTTATTTGGCAAGGAGGTGAACATCAGAGTTTAACTATATAAATTTCTATGAAACTCAACACTTGGGAACATAAACCTTGTGGAGACTTAAATTGGCACAAACGATTTTCCCCTTCTATGTCTTTCTTCAGCTGGAGGAGAATGATTAATGGTCCTTCGTACTAATGACATACTTAAGCTTAAGGGACTAAGAGGACCCTCATAACGTATTTTATGTGGTAAAGAGGAGGAGTCTATTCCTCATCTGTTTTTCAAATGTTGTTTTGCCCGGCAGGTTTGGACTAACCTTGCTTAGCAACTTACCATTAATATTATGTATCTTGAATAGCTTAATACCAATACTTGTTGGAAGAG
The DNA here is from genome assembly GCF_001263595.1 of Phalaenopsis equestris. Lineage (NCBI taxonomy): Eukaryota > Viridiplantae > Streptophyta > Magnoliopsida > Asparagales > Orchidaceae > Phalaenopsis > Phalaenopsis equestris. The sequence goes on along the minus strand of NW_018165616.1, from coordinate 320,157 downwards.
TTGGAATTCTGCAAAACATGGAATTGTGCCTTTTATGGTGGCATGGTTCCTTTGGATGGCTAGGAATGAGGCCAAATTTGATGATCAACCTACTACCATATCTAAAGCAACTAGAAACTGCATCTATTACCTTCATAAATTAAATTTATATAAGAAGTTCCCTTGTATTTGCCCTCAACCACGGAATGAAACGTCTCATTCTCCAAAAATAACCACTGTTTTTTGGCATCCACCTACATGGCCTTATATCAAAATCAATACTAATGGAAGCTTTTCAAAATTGGGTACTGGAGTGGTTGGTGTTTTCAGGGAACTTACTGAACATTGTTTACTTTACTTTCAAACTCTTTTTGTTGCCACTGATGGTTTGGAAACTGAGTTGATTGTTTTTTATTGGGACATTACCTTTGATAAGATGAACCATTGACAACATTTACTACTAGAAGGGGACTCCTAGATTCTCTTGCAGCTGATACAATATGGCAGACCCTCCTCCTGGCATCATTTACAATGGGTAAGAAAAGATCCAATTTCTTAAAAAGTCTATGAATATCCAGCTCTCTTACATTTACAAGGAAGGGAATAGACCTGGAAATTGGCTTGCCAGGTTTGGTATGTTTACACTTGAAAGTGTTGTTTCTTACTGCCCACCCCCTGCACTTCTGTTTCTGATGGATGGGGACCTTTTGTTTGTTCCCCACTTAAGAGTTACAGCTTGATCTCTTACTACTACTGCTTTGATGAGCCTTGACTGGAATGACAGCAGCTAGTGGGACATTATGGTTCTTTTTTGGAGTGTTACAGGTATTGATTGTTGTTTTTCTTTATTTTCTTCTGGGAGCAATACTTGTAGTTTGGGACAAAAAAATATATTATATGAATATATATTCTCCCTTTTAGCTATAATGTGGGTCTGTTTCTGTGGTTGGTCTATCCCCTTATGAGTGAGTAACATTGAATTTTATTTTCTAGACTAGGGACCCTTCCCAACTAAGCAATTTTGTAATTTTACTTCTTATCAACATGTAGGGAGCCGAATCATGCTCCTTCTATAAAAAAAAAATATATATATATATATACATATATTTATATATCTTAATAAATTTATGTATGTCTACATATATGCAGAAAAATATCTATGTATGTTTATGTTTGTATAAGTTATATATATGTATAGATATTTTTTTATATATTTAGACATACATAAATATATAAACATATTTGCCATATTTTTGTTTTTGTGTGTGTGTGTGTGTGTGTGTCTATATATATATATATAACTTTTTTTCCTTTTTTTTTTACCAGAAAGGCTACTGAGGAGTACTCACAATGAGTAACCCAGCAGCAATATCATTAAAACAAAAAAAAAGGCAGTTACGAGGTAAGGTGTGTGTATATAAATATATATAAGCTAAAGCCAAATTATCTCCATGGAGCAGAAAAGATAAATGTGAGGAAGGAGAATTTCCAAGAAAAATTTGTTTAGTGCTGCTCCCTTAATGTTAATCAATATATATATATATATCTTTTTTTGGAAAAAAAGAACTGCTCATGGCTCCCTTAATGTTAATAAATAGTTGAGCCCAAGCTAACAACCTAAAACACCTAAGGGTCCTTAAACCAATTACAACTCCACACAAAACTCCGAAACCAAATCTACCTCCATAAAAAATGAAAAGGACCAGTGATACCATAGGTACATGTATACCAAACCCTAAGTCAGACTTAAATATAGAAAAGGAATTGAGGCAGTAGCAGCAAGTACTAAGTCCAAGATGGCAGCAACACTCTCATGCCAAACCACAAAACAACATTAACAGACTAAATGTTGTTCTGACTAGCAATTCTTAGGTGTGGAAGGTTGATTCTGTCCCCATGAAGTAATAAGAGAAGTTGGGAAGGATGAATAGTAGCCACAGTTGTGATATTGCAGCTGAGACCACATCTTGCAAGCCAATTGGTAGGTTGGTTGCCCTCCCTGTAAATAAAAGTGAAATTTACTTGGAGATGTGAGGAAAGCTTTTTGATGTTGTGAATCCAGTAAGAGTGATTCTCATTGCTAAAAAGTTTGATATCCTAACCACTTTTTCAGCATTGTAAACCTTCCTATCAAACTTGGCTCCATTTCTATTCAATCAAACAAACCATGCTACAATGAAAGGTATAGTGCCACAATTAATTTGATGTCAGCTCTACCAATAATTAATGAGTTTATCCCAAGTGAGATGAAAGATTTCAACATCCAGGTAGTGCATCAGCAAGTTCCAAACTTTTTAGGCAAAGTTACATTCAAAGAAAAGGTGAGTGATAGATTCTTCCTCTTGAAGACACAGCCCACATCTAGAAGGCCCTCTCAAACCTTTCAACTTGAGTATGTCATCAATAAGGAGAAACTGTTTAAGAATCCTACAACAGAAGAAGGCCATAGAAGGAGATAGATATTTATTTCAAACAATGTCCCCCCAAGAAATCTGCTCCCAGTTATAGATTTTGGAGTATATAACTTTAGTGATGCTTTGAGTAGAGCAAATCTGCCAAATAGATGTGTCAATTTTATTCTTGTCAAACTGTATTGTGACATTTTTTTAGCTGATTGTTCCTGCAAAATAGTAGAAAGTTTTGGGATGGACCAACTATTGCCATCCCAATAGTCAGCAACACTTTTAGAGCTAAGGTGCACACTACAATCACCTCACTCACAATCACTGAATACCCTAAACCCAAAATTCCTTGATTTTTATCCCTTGATCCTTTGGGACACTCATGTAGATGGTCCTCTAAACCTACTAGCCCTAGGCTAGGGTTTAGCTAAGACTAGTACGTAGAGGACCCAAATGGGGTTCCCATTGGTCCATAGCTCATTATGGTGGTTGGCACCCCAATTCTACCAAAAATACTCAACTTGACTTTTTGCCACTAAACTCCCCTAAATTACCTAAATACCGTTGAAACCCTAAATTTGGCTAAAATTCCCAAATTTACCCAAAATACCAAAATTTGTTCAAAAATCATTTCAAATCTTTTGAAAACATCCAAATTACCCAAAATCACCAAAAAATTGCCAAATTACCAAAATGCCCCTCCTTAGCCCAAAAATTCGAATATTTTAAAAGGTCCTAAAAATTCCAAAAACCTTCCAAATATTATCAATTTCATATTTTTCAACTATCAGATCACCCAATTTGACCAAAACCCCCAAATTACCTTCAAAGGCCCAATTTTCCTAAATTGATCTCAAATGTCCATCAATTTGGTCCCAATTTCCCCCAATTTAGATTCTAAACTCAAATTAACCTTCCATATTACCAATCTAAACCAAATCTAAGCTCAATTGGCCCATGCTTGCAGCCCAATTTTGATCTAAGAAAAGCCCCCAATTTTTGCCCTATAACTTGGTTCCACCAAATTGAACCCCATGGCCTACTCCTTTGGTCTTAATTTGAATCATAAACTCTTCATAACACTCCTACACATCAAAATTGACCTTAAATTTGCCTTGTTCAAGCTTAAATTTCATTTAATTTCAACCTAAATCCAAAAATCCCCAATTTTCCTCCAAATTAGCCAAGTCTCAAAATTCCACCAAATTGATTGCCTTAGTCCCAAAATTTCCACTCCATTCTTTCATAAAAAATCTCCATAACATCTTCCTTGATCATTTGGACCATTAAAGTGAGCTAAATTACAAGCATAGCCCAATCCAACCTCAAGTCTAGTCCAACATGTCCAAATTGATCAAAATTCCAAAAATCCTTCAAATTTAACCCCCAATTGAACATAAAATCATTTCAAGTCTTCACCAAAATTCTTCATGACAATAATATACACAATTTCTATCATTTAATTGGGCTCAAGGTCATGGCTAGCCTAACCCAATCCCAAGCTTTAGCCATTTTGACCTACATGGACCCCTTCATCAAATTGGCCAACCAATGATCACCACAGCAATGAAACCCTTTTTTGGACAAGGATAAACCTTAAAAAACCCACCAAACCAAGCTATGGACCATAGGGTCCCTAAATTAAGGGATTTATGCCCATATTTGGGTCTTAAGCCAAAATCCTCACCATTATGACTAACCCTTGGGGGTAAGTGATAATTGAACCTACCCCTGGCTTACCTGACCTCTTGGCCAGCTCCCCTGTCCTTGTCAGCTGGCCTAGTGGCCAGAAAATACCAAAACTATGAGCCACCTCCCCTAAGCCAAATCCAATTCAAACCTTGAGGGTACTTCATCCAATTTATAGTTTAGAGCCTCTCTGCCCTCGATATAGGCAGCACTTTACACCCTTCAATTGACCCACAGAACCACCATTTACCATTTTTATAAAAGCTCACCTCCATGGCCAAGGGGAGAGGTGCTGAAATTTTCTCAAAGAGAGACCTCCAAAATGATCCCACAACCTCTTTGAGTCCTCCTCAGCTCAGGCTAACCATTTTCCCCCCAGTGATCCCCATTGTGGAAGCTCAATTTGGAGCTCAAACTTCTGTCAAAACTAGGACAGAACTTCTCATAGCTCCACAGTCCACCAAAATCTAATTAAACTCACCCATAGCATCACCACAGTGAAAGAAGAAGAAGCCCCATCAAATCCTTCTCATATAGAGCCCCTAGCATACTCTAGACCAACACCTTAAATCAAGCTTGGTTGAATTCATACCTAGACCTTTCACCACAACAAGAGGCTCAATCTCTAATCTCCTTAGACCTCTAAGAATGTGTCGAGCACCTCTGATTGAAGCTTCCATTCTCATAGCAAAAGTATTAAACTTCCACTCTTCTTAAATATATTTTTATTCTCCATTTGATTAGGGTTAGTTGTAAGGTATGATTACTCTATGGATATGTTCTACTAGTCAATTCAAGCATTTAGAAACAAATTTCACTTGATTTGGTTGAGAAATCAATGAGATTTCAAGGTTTGAAAATGAACGATTCTCGAGCTAGGGCAGCGGGGACAATGACCATGCGCCGTTGGATCGCTTGTGTATCGCACGGACGACTCTGATCGCACCGGATGGAGAGAAGGAATGAAAAGGCGGGACACATAGCTATTGGTGTGGAAGGCGGCATCAAATGGGAGCGTGCCACGTGGAGCTTTGGAGCCGCCGTAGGTTGATGTGGCGCCGTGTCACTTATGTAGAAAAATAGGGCTTTTTCTGATTTATTTTATTACCTAAACTTTATAAATTCATATCTTGGTGTAGAAAAATCACAAAATAAAATAAAAATTCCCCCTTTCTTAGTGAACGGAGGAGAACAATATGGAAATGGTTTGAAGTTCATTTGATGCATATTTTATTTTTAATTAATTAAATACTATTCTGAGTCTTTTGATTCTCCATGTACGTAGACATCTCACCACGACATGAAATTTTGGCATGTTGTTGCCTCTGCCTTAAGGAACATTCTCTGATTTTTCCATATTTTTCAAATTTATGTCTATTATTTACATAAATTAATCGTAATAATAAGCATGTTTTTTAAAAAATTCCAAGAAAATTTTGGAAGTTTTCCATGACTAGAGAACCTTTTAGAAAATGTTTCATGAGCCAAGTCATTAAAAATGCACTTAATTTTCACAAAACCTAAAACACAAAGAAAATCAATTTTGGGAAACATAAACATCTAAATGACTTCATGTTAACTCTCCACTGTAATTTGAGGTTTGGAGAACTCCTCATAAAAATTTCAAAATATTTGGAGCTCAATTTATAACTCAAATTAATTTTTTTATGTTAAGTGCCATTTTTAACACTTAAATGGCTTTAAATAATTAAAATATAACTCAAAAAATTATAAACATTAGATTTTAGAGTTCTTTGCGATGAGAGGATTTTTCTAAAAATAAAATGGTAATTAAAATGAAAACTTCATTTTTAGCCTATTTGTAATATTTAAATAATTAAAAAATGAGAAAAATCACGAAAATAACAAAATTCATGGAAATGTTCTAAATTTTTTCCTAAGCACTTATGAACAATTGGAATATTTTTCCAAGTTTTCTAAGTAAAGATAACGAATTTTGAAGCTTAAAATAATTTTAAAGGCTAAAAATGGATTTTCACTAAAATAATTATAACAATTCAAAGAAAAATAAAAAAAAAATTTGAAATTTATCTCTCTAAGTTCCTTGACCTCATGCAGATTTAATAAAAATGTGAAACTTAATTTTCAATGTTTAAAAAGTTTTATAATTAATAAATACTTTAGAATTTAAAATAATAACATAATTTAAAATAATTCTAATAATTCAAATAAAACTAAAAAAATCATGAAATTTGCTCCCAATGATTCTCTTGTTTAATTCTACCTCCAGTAAAAATTTTAAGGGATTAGGCTTTATCTTGGAGAAGTTATGAATTTTTCCTTGAAAAATCCATTTTTTTAAAAAAGATAAATATGTAAATTAAATTAAACTTTAAAAAATTACATTCTCTCCTCTGATGTCTTAATTGACCCATGAGTGAGGTCTTAATTTGAGGTGGGATAAAAATTCATAAAAATTCAAGTCATTTGAATTAAATTTAACAAATTATGAAGTGATAGAGCCTTAGGGGCAAAAGTGTAATTTTGGAAATTTGGCCTTAATAAACATTTAGGCTTAATTAAATAAGGGGAAATGGGGAAACCATTGATCTTGATTAACATATTTGGATGATAGAAACCAATCTCACTTTTATTAATTAATGGATAAATTTGTAATTTCCTTAAATTATCAAACTTTGGGAGTCTATCAAATTAAGTGATCCTAGACTCAGGGGTATGTTTTGGGTGTTAATAACTCACGAATTTAATCCCCCTATTTAATGATTCAAATGACTTTTAAAAATTTTGATAATGAGTCCTCATCACCTAAAAATTCAATCTCTTTTAAAATATAACTAAGACATATAACAATAGTTTAAAGGGCTTAGTAGTGTCCTAAGCTAAATCAAATTTGATTAAATGAGGATTAGAAAAGTATTCATAATTAAAATTGAACAACTTTAAAACACTACAAGCCCAAATTAAAAAGTTGGCTAAGTGACATGATAACATTAACTTGCCCCTTTAAGGGTCTTCACTTACATAATTCTCAAATTAGATTATAAGTGATAATTACCCTACTCTTAGAGATAATTGAAACATCAATGTTCACTGAACATTAAAGGTATTTACAAGATGAGTTATTAAGCAACATAATAAGTTTGATTGAGCTCGAGACTTTTCACCATGCAGTGAGAGGGAAGCATGGAGATGCTTCTTTCTCCAGATCTGTTGGATATCTCGGAGGTCTACTAAACTTAATATGTTTTGCTTAACAAAAATCATCCTTAACCAAGTCAATAGGGACTCACCAAGGTATGACCTAGGTTTGGGTAGATCACCAAAACCTTACTTTTTAGCTTTACGTAAAATGCTCTGATATGCATTTTAAGTTTTATGTGGTGGAACACGAAGACTCGTCATGAATACTTTTTATAGTTTATAGTCTCATCCTTCTTGTACTTTCATACTGTTCATGCATACGAAACTTGCATGTTAAACAACAATGTCACCCTGCACGAAACGAAAACTTCTAGGATAACCACAGAAATAAAACCTAAAACAAAATTAAAATCAACCAAGATAAAAATCACCTCCACAACATTTAAAATATGAAACAACTCAAAATTTAACCACAAACATCACAAAAACTACAACTACAACTAAATTAAGACGTCTCTATCGATGATCGGGAATCCCTTGGAAGAGGTAAGCTGCTGTTACTAATGAGGCTTTCGGGCTTTGTGTGAAGCGATTTTCCTTAACTATTACTATAAAATCATTAAGTTGAGTTAAGTAAATTCATTTGGACTAAATGAGTCCAATAGAAAATAGTGGTGCTGGAATGAGGGAACCGTAGTATCCTAACCAGTGCCACTCTAATCAACTTTAACATCCCCCATAAAATTTAAGGAACTACAACTGGTTAGGATTCTACGGTTCCTCAACTTATCTGTAGGCTTTTGCACAATTATGTTGTGCAATCTAAGCCCTAACTTTCCTTAGGATTCCAAGCCTAAATCCTGACATTTTCCAGGCTATTTCTGTGATCTTTTCACACAAATTTAAGCCCTAACAAATAAAATTTGTAGCATAAAACACTTAAATAACTTCTCCTCAAAACTGACGCCAAACCATAGGTTGGACTGGGAAGTCACCAACGGTTTCATCTAGATCTATGACATCCCTTAGATCTTCCTCCTTTGGACTCTACAATAAATGTTCCAAATTTGAACCATTCCATTTTCAAATCTCTTTGTCTGATTTCATTAAAAATTCCTATCCTTTTGAAAATCTTGAAGATAATTTTTCCTGATTTTTATCGAGAGTGATTTTTATCGAGAGTTTTCTTACATGACTTCAGTCATTTAGGATGTAATTAACTATAGGGGCTTGCCCTTATAGGAAGCTCCTCTGAACTCAGCTTAACATAAACCCTATTGAATTCTTCATATTAAATACGGGAAACGGTCTGCCAAACTTGTCGGCTGCCAATAAAATGGTTTCACAGACCAAACGGACGTCATGTGCTTCTTAGTTTATTTGATCGAGCCTCATCTTAAAATCTTGTGTTTATCATTCGGGATAGATACAAGGTTTGAGGTACAACTCTATTTCATTTAAACTATGAAGAATAAAGAGTCAGTTTGATTTCATATATTTTAAAACATTAAAACATCCTTCCAAAGTGGGCGATGGAATTTTGATTTCGGTGACTACCAGCTTCTTACGAGTAACTCATCAACAAAAATACTGCCGACAGCTTCTGACGACTCTACTAAAGACAAGCTTTTCTCTCCATTTAAATAAGGAAATATTATCTTCACACATCGGCAATGTGTCCATGTCTCTCTTGAACCAAATTACTCTTCTTCCGTTGACACATTTACCCATTTCTGTCATGGGAAAGTATGACCAACTCTTTGGACTTCAGGGTTGTCTGTTCGACCACCTTTTGACAAGAGAGGTTCAGAAGGCCATTAAGGACTTTTTAATCTTCATGTGTGGTTGGACCCCCAATAGGTGCGTTGGTGGACTAATTCCACTTGGGCGTTGTGTGTTGTTAGATGGGTCCTGCACTTTGTCCTAAAACACTTCACATCTCCTTTTCGACTTTAATTTGCTATTTTGCAAATTAAATCAAATTGTGTTGTGTTGCGTGCGCTTTCAAATTTTCTTATATTAATTAAATTTTTCTACTTTTAAAATACCTTTTTCACTAAAAATTAAAAAAATTCCCACAAACTAAAACTTACCCGGTCTACAGATCAACCTCAATTAGTTTTTAGTGCTTGCACTAAGATTATAAGGTTTTGGCCATATAACTAACTCCAGAGCTTTCTGTTTTAAAGCTGCTGTGATGGCCTGCCCAATGCTGACTTTTTTCTTGCAACATGCCGACAAGGCATGAAGCCCGCAATATTGCTCCTACCATTAAGTTCAGAGTCAGATTTGAAGACCTCGAGGTTATCCTCGGGAAGGCCCCATTCGTCATGATTAAAGTCATCACCCTAGAAGTTCAGGAGCCATCTGCTGAGTTCAACCTGAGCTATCTTCAGAACTTCCCTTCTTATAAGAAAGCAAAGACTAGTGTTGCCGCCCCGGTACCTACCAAGTCTATTATCCCCACTGCTGCTAAGGAGAAAGAGCTAATGATCATTGAAGATCCGACTAAAGGATTGGTCATCTAGCCATCATAGTTTAAAATCGTATCAAGTTCAAAGACTACACCGCTAACACGAACTCAAAAGAGAAATTGTAACAGGAGAGTTCAGAGGGCCACTAAAGCGCAGGCTCCTTAAGAGGTACCTACTGATGAAGATATTCATGAAAACGGATCTTGATTACTGAAAACATATCCACTTCTGCAAGGAAGTAGATTCCATGCTTTAATGGATACCGATGGGTACGAGAGTATCTAGAAGGTCGTCACGGCATTACCATCGCTTCATGGACAACGTGTGGAGAGAAAGAAACCTGCTCCTATCACCCAAGTCAATTTAATTTCTTAGAGGCTAGCTGCCAAAGAAGACTCTTCAGTCTGTAAATTACTTAAATGAGTGGGGCATGCAATATCTCGTTGTATGAAGAAAGAGATTTTAGAAGACGTTAGATCTGCCAAATGATCACAAAATTCAACTAAAAATTTGCCTACACGCATTATTGTCTGGTTTTGCTTGACAAGCAGAATTGATTCAACTATTATTATCACTGATTCTACCGCTACTAGGACCACAGGTCGTCGACCTGTTAAGTCACGACTGAGTTTGAGAATCCTACTGATTACTCACTACAAAGACATTCCTAAAATTCTAAAGGAAAAGTTGAAGAAACTGCCCAGTGCTGTAGTCGTTCTGCACCATTGGGAGCATACTTCCCTTCGACATATCGATGTTTTTGCTAGGAAACTTTATCCTGAGACATCATCTTTAAAGAAAAAGTTGTGGATACCCAAGTTTATTGTACTGATACACTCCAGTAAGCCCGTAGGGTAAGATCGTGGAATGAAGTCAGGGTCCGAAGTATCTGACATCGTCGTAGCGATTGCCAGTGAGATGGAGGAGCCAAAAGACGAGATCCAGCAGGGTCCTCATAATCTTAAGTCAATCCAAGAATCAATAATTGAAGAAAAAGTTGAAAAGCTCAGAGTCGAGATTTTTGAGTTGGCTCAGGAACACTGAGTTTTCATCAATAACGATGATAAAGATTTTGACTATAAGAATTTCCTCGAAGAGGATTTCATCGATGTCCATGTCAATGAAACCAGAGCCACTACATCTGCGCATGAAGCTCAACCTCTCATTGAAGATAACACCGAAGATGAATTGCATAGGGTTATCCTTCTAAGGAATTACCAAGTTAGCCAAGTGGAGAAAAGGATAGAAGAAATGGTCGCGGCCATGACCGCCATGGCTAGCATTTAAGGGCAATCACAAGCACCGCAAGTAGCCTCTCTAGAGATCAACCAACAGGAGATAATACACATTACATATAAAAGAAGAGAAGTTACTGCAGCCAACCGAGATGAGCAACAAAAGAAGGATTCTCTATCGGGTGCCATGCCAAAGAAGGAATTTAGACAAATGGTTGAGCAAGTTTAGGAGGCCTTAACCCAAACTAAAGGTGGTGCATTAATTTTGAAGGGTAGACATTACCTGGAGGAATTTTATGTCATACCCTTCTCTGAGGGTTTCGTGTCCCCAAACTTCAAGATATTTGATGGCACTAGAAATCCTAGACAACATATAGTACACTTCTAAGCCAGTTGTGGCAACACAAGAAATAGTGAAGCTTTACTCCTCCAACAATTCGTCAGTAGCTTGTCAGGGATTGCCTTTGATTGGTATGCCAATTTGCTCAACGGATTAGTAAAAAAATTTGTCAAGCTAGAACAATTATTAATGAAAAGATTTGCCGGAGAGCAACATCATTTGTCTATAAGAGAGCTCATGATGGAAAAGCAAAAGCCCCATGAGACTTTCGTGGACTATATTTTGAGGTGGAGAAACCTTAGCATGAAGTGTGAACCTCAGCTACAGGAACATCATGCAATTGAGATTTTACTCAAAAGCATCCTTGAGCCAGTAGCTTTCATGCTCAAGGGACTCACCATCAAATCCTTCGAGAAGCTACTCAGTAAATCCAGTAGTCTTCAAGAAGAAATCAAACATATGGATTCACATGAAAAGTCCAAGGCAACCATAGTGTTTAAAAAGAAATCAGGAACAGTAGAAACTATCGATAAAAGAAAACAACTAATGAAGATATATGCAGAAAATCCTCATCAATTTCAATCACAACAGGCTCAGAAATAGAAAGCGAGTCCAACCAGCGTCTGCCTCAAGAAGGATCACCTCGAATATGGAATAAGAGAATATATTTGGCAAAATGATAGAAAATGGCTTATTATATCAAAGATGAAGCCGTATCCAAAATGTTCAGAAGTCTGATGAAGTAGCCTGAGTTCAGACTATCAGAGCCAAACAAACCTGAAAATGTCGATAAGAAAGATCAACAAAATTATTACTCGTACCACCGATTGCTGGGACATACTATAGAAGAATGTTTCATCTTTAAAGATTGGCTCTAGAAGAATCATAAAGAAGGGAATACAATGATCCCGAAGGAATATTTGAAAGAACCTGAAAAAAGTTCTATAAATATGACTTCAGCCAAGTCAATCTCTCTGATTGATTCATATACTAGAGAAGATGGATGGAGTATGACTTGGAACAAAGTCATGTGGGTCCTAAATCAAATCCAAGATTCATTGAAGGAAACTTTTGTACACATTGGAAAACATGGATAGAATGAAGTTTGGAGTAAATTGTTTAAGAAAATATTAAACCAAATCCAAAATGCGTCATGATACACCTAAAATATACAGTGTTTTAAGACACATTTTTATACCTATTTTCGAGATATTGCGCTTTAATGAAAGGTATTTTTGTGTTTTTCTTGCAGATACAAGTTTAAATGGAAAAAATGCTTAAAGGAGAGAAAAAGGATCAAATTTGGAGCAAAAATGTGAAAAATTGTGCAGAAGAGTTTTGCCGCCTAAGCGCCAGATCTTGTGCTTAAGCACCGATTAAACATAAAAGGTCACGCCTAAGCATTGAAACCCCGTCCTTAAGCGCTAGTGGAAGTTACTAGATGAGCAAAATCAGTTTTTATGAATTTCAAAGAGGTTTTTGAGGCACTCATTGGCTTAATAGGTGGTTTTAACCACTATGGACAAAAAATATAATGAAAGGATGCATCTCTTGGGGAAATACTTCAAAACTAGACATATTTTGAAGAGAAACCATTTTGAAGAGACTTTTGAAGAGACACCAAGGAACCTTTTGGAAAACTATAAAAGAAAGAAGAGAGGACTTAAAAAAGTGTCTTGAAAATATTGGCACGTACTAGAAATATTGGCAAGTTTTGAAAGTTCATTTCTGGGGAATTAGTTTGGAGAGATTTTCAGGAACCGCTTTTTATTTATTTTATCATTTTTTTTATTTTCTTTTGAGTGATTGTAAAAGAGAAGAGATTGATAGGAACTTCAAGAGTTTGGTGGAGGACTTGAGATATGTTTTTATTTTTTGGTTTTAGAATACTTTTGGTTTTAATCGAGACTTATTGTTGGTTTGACAATGATTTCTTCTTTTAAACTAAAGTGTGGATTTATTTATCCATGGATCTGAGTAGTTTTCTTTATCTTTCTTCTTAAAGTGACAAGTTATTAAGTTTTGGTTGTTATGATTTTAAACCTTGTACTTCATTTACTTCTTGATTTAGCCAATTAAGATGTTAATATTTATTGTGAGAACAAGTACCGTGATGATATTGTCTCAGTCAACTAATGGTGAAAATCACATGAGATTGTATGGATGAGAATGTAATTCATATGATTGAGTGCAGATAAATAGAGAAATAAACTTTGAAGGGTGTATAGTTAGAGGACTTTAGAGTGACAGACAAAAACCCCCAATTTGATTTATAGTTTTAGGTCTTGATACTAGATGTTTGCCCCCAGATGGAGGGAGAAGAGGGAACTCTAAAATGAGAGCTAGTATCTTCCCTACCTAGCCGGTCTTCAAAAATATTCAAACTTTAAATTAACTAATGATCTTTTTAGCATCTCTAGTAAGGGTAAAGAATATTATTGGTAAAGAATATTATTGCTTTATTATTGCTTCTATTGGGCACAACACAATTTGCATACTTCCACAACAGAATTCCTATAATTATTACTGATTCATGAAAAGAAGAAAGTTATTTTCATACTAAGTACTTTTCTTCTACAAAAACTTTAGTTATCTTTTTACTATTTCGTTACAATATCAAAAATACACAAAATATTCTAATTTTAAATTCCGACAAAAAAATCATTTTTTGTTTAACAAATTATCTTTTTAAAAATAGAAAAACTTTTTAAAAAGTGCGTATTGCATAATCTTCCCTGTGGGTTCAATATTCAGGTCTTAATCATAAAGTCTTATATTACTTGATAACGATACGTATACTTGTGTAGTATCCCAATATAAATATATATAAATTAAAAAGTAAGATTCTTATTTTTCTTCAGGATCAAGTTTTTATTTTTGTTGCAAAATAAGATAATATAAGTGGAAAAATACCATCAAAACTATTGTTATACTGTGCATAGGTCATTGAGTCAGGATCAAATTTTTGGCGTCATTGCCGGGGAAGAAAAATAGGTAAATTTCTATTTTTAGAAAGTCTGATTTAAACTTTAAAAATTGTAACTTATTTTGTGTGTTTTATTTTATTTTATCTTATTTTATGTTACTGTATGTGTAATTCAGGTTCTGAAGGACTAGTGCCCTATGATTCTGAATTAGAAACAACTATTAAATAATTAAAAAAATTAAAAATCTTGAAGAATCCAAAAAAAAATACAGAAATGACAAATCAAAATAATCAAAATGCTAGAATTCATCAAGAGTTTAGACCTTTAAGAGATTATGCCAACCCAACTGTAAATGAACTTCATTGTAGTATTCAAAAATCTACTGTATTGGCTAATTCATTTGAGCTTAAACCTGCTATTATCCAAATGATATCAAATAATCAGTTTGGGGGATCACCAACTGAAGATCTAAATTTACATCTTACTAATTTTCTAGAATTATGTGCTACATTTAAATATGATGGTGTTTCAGATGATTCCATAAGACTTAGGTTATTTCCTTTCTCACTAAGGGATAAAGCTAAGATGTTGTTTAATTCGTTAGCACCTAGATCTATCAGAACTTGGGGTGATTTAGCACAAAAAATCCTTGCTAAATATTTTCCACCATCAAAAACTGTGAAGTTTAGAAATGATATTACATCTTTTAATTAGTTTGAAGGGGAATCTATTTATGAAGCATGGGAACGATTTAAGGAACTGTTAATAAAGTGTCCACACCATGTTATACCAGATTGGTCAATAATTCAAACCTTTTATAACGGATTAATTAGTGTACTTAGATCTATTATCGATGCCCTTGCTAAAACCATTTCATGACGCTTAAGCTTTAATTGAAGAGATGACTACCAATAATTTTCAACGGCCTTCTAAGAGGGTGAATCCAAAGAAAGTAGCCAAAATTCATGAAACTGATGCATTACTATGTTAGCAAATCAAGTTGCTGCAATTTCAAGGAAGTTAGACCAATTTGTAATGAATTTTTCTCAATCATTTTCCATGATTGAAGAGAATTCATTAGGCCAAATGGTAGATTCTCAAGCATCATTAGAAACTTTGAATGTCATAAATAATAAGCAAAATAACCCATATTCCAATTATTATAACCTAGGTTGGAAGAACCATCCCAACTTTAACTGGAATAACAGTTCGGGTGGTAATAATCAGTAATGGGGGAACAACCTAGTAAACCATTTAGGAAACTGGAACAACCAAGGGAATAATAATTATAAATCTACTTATCCTCCATGCTTCAACCATAATACACAATTTAAAGATAATAAGTTGTCTATAGAAGAAGTGGTGTTACAAATGGATAATCAGTTACAGAGTCAATGAGCTACAATTAGAAATATTGAGAATCAACTTGAGCAAACTGCAAGTTCATTAAGTAATAGATCCCAAGGAACACTTCCGAGTAATACTAAATCAAATCCAAAAGACCAGAATAAAGAGCAAGTGAAAGCTGTAAAACTTAGAAGCGGAAGAGAGTTGGAAGGTAGGGTTAAAGAGATTGAAGTAGAGAGAGAAGAAATTGAAGAATCAAAAGAGGTCGCTCCGAAAGATTCAGAAAGACCTATTTCTCTACCAAAAATTCATTTAGAAAACCCACCACCTCCATTTTCTCAGAGACTTCGATAATAGAAGTTAGATAAGCAATTTTCAAAATTTTTGGAAATAAGCTTACAATTAATATTCCATTTGTTGAATCCTTAGAGCAAATGCCAAGCTATGTAAAGTTTTTGAAGGATATTCTCAACAGTAAAAGGAAGTTTGAAGATAATGAGTCTGTTGCACTTAGTGCGGATTACAGTGCGATAATTCATAAAAATCTTCCTGAAAAGCTTACAGCTCCTGGTAGCTTTACAATTCCATGTGCAATAGGAGACA
>NW_018165616.1:300367-303709 GCF_001263595.1 Phalaenopsis equestris | reverse complement strand
AAATACCCTACAAAAGATAAAGATGATGAATGCTATAGAATGGATGTTATAAGATATCTAAGCGAATGCCATTTTAAGACTACTTATGAAGAAAAGTCTGAAGAAAAATACTTGGAATACGAGCAAGAAGAGGAATTAGATCAATATGTAAACCTTTTTATGGAAGATTCAAGTTATTGTCAAGAAAGTTTTGAAATTTTTGACACGATAGACAAAGATAAATCATTTTGTTCATCTATTGAAAAACCTCCAGAACATGAGTTGAAATTACTTCCTCAACCTTTGAAATATGCCTTTTTAGGAGATTTCTCTACTTTACCTTTTATAATTTCCCCGAAGTTTATAAAGGAAGAAGAAAAAAAGCTGATGAAAATTGTTAAAAGTTTTAAGAAAGCCTTCGGATGGACAATTGCTGATATTAAGGGAATCAGTCCTTCAATTTGTATGCATAAAATTAATCTGGAAGAATACTGAAAACTCAGGGCTGATCCACAAAGGAAATTAAATCTTGTTATGAATGAGGTTGTTAACAAAGATTTTTTAAAGTGGTTAGATGCTAGAATTATCTACCCTATTTCACATAGTGCATGGGTTAGTCCAATTCATTGTGTTCCTAAGAAAAGAGGAGTAACTGTAACTGTGAATGAGCATAATGAGTTAATACCTACTAGACAAGTTACAGGGTGGTGAATATGCATTGATTATAGAAAATTAAATTTTGTCACTACGAAAGATCATTTTCCACTGCTCTTTCTAGATAAAATGTTGGAAACTTTTGTTCTCTAGATGGATATACCGATTATCACCAAATTCAAATGTCTCCTAAAGATCAAGAGAAAACAAAATTTACAAGTCCCTATGGTACTTTTGCTACTTTTGCTTTTAGAAGAATTAGAATTCCCTTTGGTTTATTTAATGCCCCTGCTACATTTCAAAGATGTATGATAGAAATTTTTTGTGATTTAATTCAATAAGGGGTTGAATTCATTATGGATGACTTTTCATTATTTGGAACTTCATTTGACTCATGTTTAGAACATTTATCTAAAGCTCTTAAGCACTGTGAAGAAACAAATTTAGTCTTTAACTGGGAAAAATGTCAATTTATGAGAGCAGGAGGAATTGTATTAGGTCATCAAATATCCGAAAATGGTACGGAAGTAGATCCTACTAAAATTTAAGTGATCGCTAATTTACCTTATCCAACAAATGTAAGGGAAATTAGGAGTTTTCTAGAACATGTTGGATTCTACAGGAGATATATTAAGGTCTTTTCTAAGATTGCTAAGTCTTTATGCCATTTACTGAAGAAAGATGTAATTTTCAATTTTGATGAGGAATGCCTAAAAGCTTTTAAATTATTAAGAGAAAAATTAATCACTGCACCAATTATAGTTTCACCAAATTGGGAAAAACCTTTTGAACTTATTTGTGATGCAAGAGATTATGCTATTGGAGCTATTTTAGGACAAAATTATGATAAAATTTCTAAAGTTTTTACTATGCTAGTAAAACTCTTAATGAAACTCAAATTAACTATACAATAACTGAAAAAGAGTTATTAGCTATAGTATATGCCTTTAATAAATTTGGATCATATTTGATTGGAACTCATTATATTGTGCATACAGTTCATTCAACTATTAAGTACTTAATGAAAAAGAAGGATACTAAACTAAGACTTATAAGATGGATTCTTCTTTTACAAGAATTTGATTTTGAAATAGTAGATCAGAAGGGAACTGAAAGGCTTGAATTAGAAAAACCACACTATTTTGAAAAAGAAATTAATGAACATTTTCTAGATGAAAAATTGTTCACTGTAAATGAGTGGCGTCTTATGTGGTATGCCGACATTGTGAACTATATTGTTAGTTATCTTAAACCTTATGGAATGACATACTAACAAATGAGGAAATTCATTTCTGAAGCTAAGACTTATTTTTGGGGTAACCCATATTTATATAAACAAGGAAAGGATCTGATCATTCAAAGATGTGTACCACTAGAGAAAACTTATGAAATTATCTAAAAATGTCCTAATTCTGATTTTGGGGGAAATTTTGGTGTTGATAAAATAACATACAAAATTCTACAATCTGGATTTTGTTGGCCTACAATTTTTAGAGATGTTAATGGTTATATCAAAACTTGTGATAAATGTCAAAGAGTAGGCAACATTTCTAGAAGAAATGAGATGCCCCTCAATTATATGCTAGAAGTTGAAATATTTGATGTTTGGGGATTAGATTTCATGGGACCCATTATACCATCTTTCAGAAATTTATATATTCTGTTAGTAGTGGACTATGTATCCAAATGGATAGAAGCTATTGCTTTAGCTATATGTGATGCTCAAAGTGTTGCAAAATTTTTCAAAATGAACAAATTCTGTAGATTTGGGATGCCGAGAGTTATCATTAGTGATGGGAGAAGTCATTTCAGAAATGTCATTAAGTTATTAAAGAATTATCATATAAATCATAGGATTGCTACTGCTTATCATCCTCAGATAAGTGGTTTGGCTAAATTATCCAATCGAGAAATTAAAAGAAATATGGAAAAATTTGTGAATCCAACATAAATGGATTGCTCAATCAAACTTGACTATGCTTTGTGGGCTTATAATACTGCATATAAAACTCCTATACGAATGTCCCCATATAGGCTAATATAGAACATCTTATCACTTACTAGTTGAACTTGAGCATAAAGCATATTGGGCTATTAAAGAGTTCGATTATAATTTAAAAGATGCTTGTGAGAAAAGATTGTTACAATTAAATGAGATTGAAGAGATAAGGAATGAGTCTTATGAGAGTGCTAAGATTTATAAAGAAAAGATAAAAATGTAGAATGACTGAAAGATTCTTACTAAAAATTTTCAGCCAGGGCAACAAGTTTTGTTACATAATGTAAGGTTAAGATTATTTCCAGGCAAACTTAAGTCCAGGAGGATGAGCCCATTTGTTGTGTTAAAAGTTTATCCTTATGGATCTATGACGTAAAACCAAGCAATTTGTGGGAGGAAACTCATAGTTATCAGTGTGTTTATACTTTGATTGTTGTTTTGAGTCTGATTAAGAAATTTGGGTAGTATTTTTGAGTTATTATGTGCTAGTAAAGATTTTTAAACTTTATTTAGTGACCTAGGCATGTTAGAATGAGAATTTGGATGTTAAGTTGACTGGTTGCAAAAATCTGCACTAGCGCTTAAGCATGGCAGTTTAATGACATGTGCAAATTTTGATTTCTAGAAGGTATAATAGCAATTTAGTTGGAATAAATATAGGAAATAAGATGACTTACCAGAAAAGCTCCTTCAGATAATGACTTACCAGA
>NW_018165616.1:296784-300307 GCF_001263595.1 Phalaenopsis equestris | reverse complement strand
TTAACTATCTTGAATATTATTAAAGAACATTGGAAGAAAGACCTTCACCCTGACCCCTTCATCAACCTTTGGCTTAATCAGAAGAAGGTAGCTAAAGCCCTTAAGTAGTGGAGCTGGAACACTTTTCGAGACCTCTTATTGATTGTTGACAAGGCTTAAAAGGAGGTAACTGAGTTGGAGGAGGAGCATAGCAAAGGAAGGATTGATGAGGCTGTTCTTCTTGAGGCTAATGAGAGACTCTTAAATGCTATCCAGTGGCAGGACCATTTCCTTCAACAAAAGGCAGCAAAAACTAAATTTTCTGAAGGAGATAAGAACACTAAATTATACCATGCTTGCATCAAATACCAAAAGAAATGCAACACTATCCACTCTATCAAGGATCAGAATGGCAATTGGCTTAGGAAGGAAGAGGAAATTGTTGAAAGTGCTGTGCAGTACTACCAAAGCCTAATGAATGGGACCATCACTGATAGAGTGCAAATTGATAGCAATTTGATTACAGACAACAAGAAGTTCACTGGTAATCTGCACTTAAATGATATTCCTGATGAGGAGGGGATAAAATCTGCTTTGAATTCTGTTGATAGTTCCAAATCTGCTGGACCGGATGGGTTTACTTCAGACTTCTATAAGAAGGCATGGGAAGTCATCAAGGAAGAGGTGATCAAAGCTATTGAACATTTTTTCAAAGAAAACTCACTCCCTAACTATTTCAGTGCCTCTACTATTGTTTTTATCCCAAAGACCTCTATCAAGGATAGCTGGAAGCAGTACAAAACTCTGAGTTTAAACAATGTCATAAGTAAGATCATAAGCAAAATCATTGTCCACAAGCTTCAGCCTGTTTTACCTCAACTTGTCAGCATTAACCAAGCTGCCATTGTGAAAGGCAGAAGTATTGGAGATAACATCCTCCTGGCTCAAGAACTTCTGCAGGATTTGCAGAAACCTTGCATAGGGGGAAATGCAATTTTTAAGCTTGATCTAATGAAGGCTTATGACATGGTCAACTGGGATTTCATCATTGAATGTTTGGAGGCTAGGGGTTTTTCCAGGAAATGCTGCAAGATGATTAAAATATGGCTTGAGGATAACATATGCTCAGTTTTTAAAAATGGTAAAGCCCATGGTTTCTTTAAAGCCACCAGAGGACTTAAACAAGTGGACCCTTTGTCCCCCACCATTTTCATACTGGTGTTGGACTATTTCTCTAGACTGATGGACTACAAAGAGAATAGGAAAAGCTTCAACTCTTATCACAATTGAGCTAGGATGGACATCAGCCATCTGATATATGCTGATGACATCATGATGTTCACTAGGGCTTCTAAGCCTGCTACCAAGTGCATTATGGAGTGTCTTCAACATTTCCAACTTTCCAACAGGTGTCAGGGCTAAAGGTAAACAAGGACAAATGTGAGATCCTGATCAGCAAAAAAGACTCTATATCAATCAAGCAATGGAGGCATTCTTACACTGGTTTCTCTAGCTTGAGCCTCCCCTTCAAATAATTGGGGATCCATCTTACCAGATGAAGAATAAAATTGATCCAGTTTGATGAGGTTATTGATAAGATAACCTCTACTCTTTAAACCTCTACTCTTTAGGGGTTTAGGGGTGGTCTAACTCCTTTTGGTCTAATGGTGGTAGGATGACCCTACTGAAGAGCATTCTTACCTCTATTCCTATGTATGCTCTCCAAGTGTCTACAATGCAAAGAAGTACCTCTTTGATGCTGGAAAGAACTTTAAGAACCTTCAATAGATTTTGATGCTGGAAAGAACTTTCAAAAGATTTTTGTGGGCTGGGAATAGAAAACAAGTGGCTTGGGCTAGTTGGCAAAAAGTGGCTAAACCTTGGGATTTTAAAGGTTTAGGTTTTAAAGGATTGCACCAGATGCAACACATTAGCCTGTGTAAGCTGTGGATTAAATTCAGACAAAATGAAAGCTTATGGGACAAATTCATGCAGGCCAAATACTGCAAGTTTTTCCACCCTGGGGAGGTCACTAAGAAGGTGGGAGACTCCAGAATATGGGTTAAGATGTTCAAGGCCAGAGAAGAAATTGATAAGCTGCTAAGATGGGAGTTGGGACAAGGGAATATTAATTTCTGGAAATATAACTAGAGTTCTAATGACTGTTTGGAACCTTTGAAGGATGAAAAGGAGGGGGATTATTGGTAAAGGACTGCTAGGTTGACAATGTCTGGTCTGAGGACTTCTTGAGGGGTTTACTGAAGGAGCTGTCTGCTAGCTACATCTCTACTATTCAATTTGACAAAAAAAATAAGGACCAACTCAACTTGCTGAACAAGACTAGAACTAGTGTCTCAAAAGACATCCAGAACTATCTGTACTACTGTGACACTTGTCAGTGGAATATCTTCTCTTGCCAAAAACACCTCACCCCTTCCATATTGTTCTTTTCTTGGAGAGTTCTTAATAACCTTCTCCTTACAGAACAGATGATATTCTGAAACTTAAAGGCCTGAAAGGTCCTTCTAGATGCCTCCTATGCAAGCTTGATTAGGACACAAGGGATCATTTATTCTTCAGGTGTAGCTTTGCTAAAGAGGTTTGGAATCGACTAACCTCCCAAATGAACATCAACCTGATTAACATTGGTTGGGATAATATTACAGACTGCACTAAAGACTGGAAAGAGATTAACCTCATGCCAATTTCCTTCATTGTTTCTTGGTTTATTTGGATGGCTAGAAACATGGTCAAACATGAGGATAGGGAGGCCAGTGCTACATGGGTGATTTCTAACTGCTGGGCTTACCTAAACAAGCTAATACACTGGAGGAAGTTCCCCATGGTCCTGCAGACCACAACTTACATGGGTGCTAATCACATTAAAATTATCAAGGAAAGATGGGAGAGACCTCCTTATCCTTTCATTAAAAATAACACCGATGGAAGCTACACAAACAAGAGAGCAGGTATTGGGGGAATTTTTAGAGATCACAAAGGGAAGACTTTGCTGTTCTACAAGGCCCCTTATATAGCTAAGGATGCTTTAGAAACTGAAGCTGCTGGTCTATTTTGGGCTTTAAATTTTGCTAAGAAGAATAATTGGTAGTGGATTGTTGGTGAAATGGACTCCTCCTTGCTGGAAGAGTTACTCAATTCTAAGATGTCTTCCTCTTGCCATATCAATCAATGGATCCACAGAATTAAAAAGCTCAGCACTGAAAGCAAGATTCATTTTTCATTTGTGTATAGGGAAGCTAATAAACCTGTAAATTTCCTAGCTATAGAAGGTGCTAATGCTGATCATCCTGAGGTGTCCACAACCCTCTCCCCCTCCCTACACTTACTAACTCAAGAGGACAAGCTTCAAATTCCTTACCTTAGAGTGCAAAAATGAATGCTGGGGCTGTGGTTGTGGCCATGAACAGTCTAGTTCTGATGCTGAGTTTGTGTCTCTTCTTGCTTTTGGGAGTTCAGATGTTTAGTTTTGCTTGGGAGCTATTTTGTAAATATATATATATATATACATATATATATATATATA
>NW_018165616.1:291587-296760 GCF_001263595.1 Phalaenopsis equestris | reverse complement strand
GTGATATATATATATATATATATATATATATGTATATATATAATGTTTTGTTTTCCTCCCTTCTGCTTGAGTTGAGTTTATTTGTGGATGGGTCACCCTTATGAGTGAGTTATGTGTTTTTTTGGTTTTTAGATAGGGGACCCCTCCCAAATCTTGTATTTGTTTTTCTTTTGGATGAACATGCAAGGAGCTGAATAATGCTCCTTACCCCCCTAAAAAAAAAAACATGTCTTGGCAGTTTCTAATTGTGCCTAGAAGTTATGAGGGGGAATTAGGCCTATAAATAGATGGGGTTTGTGAAAGAATTTCACCTCAAATTTTTTTAGCACTAAAAGTCTAAAGAAGAGAGAGATTTAGAGAAAATTTCTTCATGGAAGATTTCAAGGAAGATGGATTTGAAGAAGAAGGAAGAAGCCATGAGGAAGAACTTCATTTGTCAAAATGCACAAGAGATGTATAATGGTTTCTTAGCCGTTAGTATTGAAGGGATATCGAAGAAAATCAACAAGATGGAGAATACTATATCTGTATTAGTGATTAAGGTGCTTGAATTGCATACTCATCTAGAATATATTGGGTGGAAACTTAGGATGCAATTCAGCCATACCAGCTATGTCAAGGAAGCAGATAAGGCAATGTTCCTTAAGCAGAAGTGGATCGAAGATAATAGTATTAGAGTTTGTCACCACCATCTATTTTATTAACTTTATATTCTTTGAGAGATAATGAGAGACAAGAATTCATTCCTTCTAATGAAGAATGACATTATGTTAAGTGTTAGGAAATGTGAGTTTGAAGTCATATTTTTAAGTGTGTTACTGTTTACGTCTTGTGTTTAGTGTTTGCATCACTTATTGTAAATGTGTGTTATGTGTTGTGTACTTAGGAAAATTTTCTCATCCAAGACTATTTGGAGAGAGAACTAAGTGTTAAATGTGATTGTACTTGTTTGTGAATTAATATACGTTTGTTTTTGTGAAAAATTGTGTTATTTTTAGCTTCAAATTGAATTAAATATTATGGAGAATTTTGAGAAAGAAGGGAGTTATAGGAAGGAAAAATAGCCATTTACGTGTTGTGAGACTATTTAGGGGTAGTTTACTTAGGCTAATATTGCATTTTACTTAAATTTAAAAATTTCAAAAATTATGCACTGGCGCCTAAGCGCCAGATCTCGCGCTTAAGTGCGAGCCAACCTGAGAGGCGGGAGCCTAAGCGCCACTTACCCGCGCTTAAGCACTGGTTCGTGAAAATTAGTTTGCAAATGGTTAAAAGTGAATTTTAAGTCCGAAAATACCATTTTTAACAACTCATATCATCTTCCTCAACTCCAGTTCACAATTTTGAAGGCTACAACAAGTGGAATTTGAAGATTTCTTGTTGGAATTGAGATTTGAAGATTTCTTGTAATTTGAAGATTTCTTGTTGGAATTGAGTGAGATTTGCTAGATCCAAGTTCCTTAAGGTAAGAGCTTTACTTCTATGCAAAAATTTTGGATATTCACCATATATTTTTAGTACATTTGGAAGATTTCAAAAATTTACTATTCATGGTAAAAAGTGAAGAAAAATCTACGGAATTTTCTTGGGAAGTTTAGTTAGTGCTTTTTGAAGTTTAGTTTAATGATTTAAACTTGATTTTTAAAGTTATTTTTGGAATTTATCAAATTTGTAGAATGGCACCAAGAATGAAAAGAATAGAGGAAAGAGCCCATTTGATTCGAGAAAATTTGTCAATTCAAAAGCTCAGGATCGATATAGTGACGCACTACCGTCACAAAATCTGATTTAGGAGCGATGTTTCAAGAGTCCAGGTGGAGAAGTGGAAGACCTGATAGTCCACCGATAGAGGGAACAATTTTGTTAATTCTCTACCGTAGCAGTGATTTCTATTGTAAAGAAGTTTTATGCAAATCTCCCAATCTCCCAGAAGCTGAGGACCCAGAAGCTGAGGACGATCGAGTTATGGTTGGAGGGAAGTTGGTACCTTTTACTCCAGAGGTAATGAACTTGTTTTACCATTTACCACGGGAGACTTTGTATTTTTATAGGAATTATAGTCCTACAGAAGCAGAGTTAGACGAGATTATCTCTTACCTGACTATTGGGAGAGGACTTTAGAAGATTACCAATGAGAGGAGAGTAAATTTCCCAACTTCAAAGTTATGTGCACCTTCGATGGCCTATCTTTCATTTTTATTCATCTGCTTCAAACCGATCAACTGAGTGAAGTGACCAGAGAGAGCAATGTTGAATTATTGTATTTAGGAGGGAAAGGCCATCAACATAGGATCTTTGATCAGTTCTGCTACCAGCTGCTACTACTGCAGGGATGGGCTTTGCTTCCTTGATATTTTCTTTATGTGAGTAGGCTGGAGTGAAGTATGATAGTTGGGAGGAAGTGATGTTACATCTAAAGCCCATTACAAAGGTGATTGTGAAGATTTATTCTGAGCATTCGACTTTTGGCTGAAGAGGTGGATTTTCTAGGAGCTATAATTTAGAGACGTTTGATGCATCTTCATTATGACCATCTACTTCTCGTGCTTCTACATGTAGAGGCAATACCTTGACTCAGAATGAGTTATTGTAGAATTTGATGGATAAAATGAATTGTACAGCTGATAAGACATAAAATTTAGAGCATTTTGCATATCATACTAATAGTTATAATAGAAGGAAGAGTGATTATGAAGAGAAATTCCACTGATCTTTGGAACGCCTGATTAGAGGTAAACTAGGAGTGCAATTTCCTCCATATCCTTGATATCCTGATTATGAGCCTAAGAGATTCATTTTATGATTGTAATATTATGTGAACTATGTGGTTTGAGCTTGCAACATTTGCATCTGTGTGTTGTTTTGAACTATGTTATGTTTTGGACGTTTATGTTTTATTATTATGACGTTTGTGGTAGTTAATATTTTATTTTTAAAATTTAGGGTAGTAACTGTTGTTTTGTGTTTAGTACTGTAATTTAGTTAGTTTAGAATTTAACTTAATTTCATAACTGTTATAAAGTAGAAAATCTTGCAAGCTTAGATCTTAAACTTGAAATTCAGAAACTACTGCCCTGTATTTTTCTTTTTGTGTTGTTTGCTTTTATACTTTTTATACTCACTGTTTAGAAGTGTATTGAATCTCTACATGTTAACCTAAAATGAAAATATAGAAAATTTGATCAAAAATTAATTTTACTCCTGTCTTTAGTTTTATACGTGTGTAATTAGGATGTTAAAATTCCCATTAGCATGTTATTTCAATTTTCATTTCCAGCCTATATAATTATCTCATGCCAAACTATTTAATCTGTCTAAAAATTTAGTTTGGGGGGATGAAAAAAATTTTCAAAACTGGAATTTTTTTTGTTCTCAAATGTACTACAAGTGAATTTGATTTTAAAAGAAAAATTGATTATGTATATGAAGTTATATTAGGAATGTAAAATTTTATTTTAGATATGAGTAAGAAAATTTAGTTAAAGATTTAAGTAATGAAGAAGAACTTTAAGTTAAAAATTTTTAGTATAGAAAATGATTTGTATAAGTGACAATCTTTAGTAAGAAAAATTGTATTTTTGAAAAATTTAGATAATTTAGACTTTTATTTTTAATACTTATATTTATTTTATTAAAATGATTTTCAAAACTATTATTATATTTATAAATAAAGTATTATATCAATATTTTACTTTAGGAAAGGAGAAGTGGAATTCAAAATCATTAAAGGCCTATCCAGATAAAGTAATCCTTGCTTGAAAAAGAAAAAGAAGAAGAAAACGAAAAAGAAAAGAAAAATAAAAGAATAATAAAAGAAATTTAAGGGAGGAGAAGCTTGAGGATTAGTGCCTAATCAAAAATTGGTTCTACATTTGATCGTTTTAAAGTATAAGACTTGAGAAAATCTTAAGCTTATAAATATAATATAGTAAGTAAAATTATTTTTAATAAAAATTTTTAAGTAGAAAAAATAAAAGAACTAAAATCTAAATTTATAAAACTTACAATATTTCTAAATTAGGTAGAAACTCATATTTTCATAGTTCTTAACATTAAAAATTTTGTAACTTTAAGTTTGTCTCATTTACTAATTATTTTTTCTAAATTGGACTACTATATTTTTAAATCTAAATTTCACTAACTCCCAAAGAAACTCATATACATATCATATATATTTTGTTTTTAAGGATCAAAGTGTCACTTGAGGACAAGTAACATTTTAAGTTTTGGGAATTTTCATACACCTAAAATATATAGTATTTTTAGACACATTTTTAGACATATTTTTGAGATATTGCGTTTTAATGGAAGGTATTTTTGTGTTTTTCTTGCAGATACAAGTAAAAAATGGAAAAAATGCTTAAAACAATGAAAAATGATCAAATTTGGTGCAAAAGGTGAAAAGTTGTGCAAAAGAGTTTTGGCGCCTAAGTGCCAGATCCGGCGCTTAGGCTCCGGTTAAACAAAGAATGCCACACTTAAGCACCGAGACCCCATGCTTAAGTGTCAGTGGTAGTTACTAGATGAGTAAAATCTGTTTTGATGATTTTTGAAGAGGATTTTGAGGCACCCATTGGCTTAGTAGGTGGTAGTAACCACCATGGATGAAAATTATCATGAAAAAATGTGTCTCTTGGGCAAATACATCAAATCAAGATACATTTTGAAGAGATTTTAAGGTACCTCTTGGAAAACTATAAAAAAAAGAGGAGAGGACTTAGAAAAGAGTCCTGAAAATATTGGCAAGTTTTGAAAGTTCATTTTTGGGGAGTTAGTTCGGACAAATTTTCAGGAACAACTTTTTATTCATCCATTTTTTTATTTTGTTTTGAGTGATTGTAAAAGAGAAGAGATCCAAAGGAACTTCAAGGGTTTGGTGGAGGACTTAAGATAAGTTTTTATCTATTTTTTTAGATTACTTTTAATTTTAATCGAGACTTGTTGTTAGTTTAACAATCGAGACTTGTTTTAAACTAAAGTGTGGTTTTGTTTTCTCCATGGATTCTTATCTTAAAAAGATAAGTAATTATTTAAAAAGATAAGTAATTATGTTTTGGATGGAAGTTGTGGATAGTATTGATCTTTAATGTTGGAAGAAGTTGTGATGATTTAAATTCTTGCGTTTCATGTACTTCTTGGTTTGGCCAGTTACGTTGTTAAAATTTATTGTTTA
>NW_018165616.1:248646-291519 GCF_001263595.1 Phalaenopsis equestris | reverse complement strand
CACATTTGATTTCATGGGGGAGTAGGTGATTCATATGATTGAGTGCATATAAATAGGGAAATATCATTGATGGGTGTAGAGTTAGAGGACTTTAAAGTGACAGGTTAAAGCCCCCAACTTGGTTTATTGTTTTATGTTCTGATACGAGTTGTTAGCCTCTAAACAGAGGGAATCGAGGGAACTCTAGAGTGAGTGCTAGTATCTTCCATACCTAGCCGGTCTTCAGAACTATTCAAACTTTAAATTAGCCAATGTTCTTTATAGCATCTCTAGTAAGGGTAAAGAATATTATTAATCTTATTTGGCACAACACAATCTGCATACTTTCACCACAGAATTCCTATATCTATTATCGATTCATGATAAGAAGAAAGATATTTTCATATTTAAGTACTTTTCTTCTATAAAAACTTTAGTTATCTTTTTACTATTTTGTTATAATATCAAAAATACCAAAAATATTTTAATTTTAAATTCCTACAAAATTAATCATTTTTAGTTTAAGTAATTATCTTTTTAAAAATATAAAAATATTCTAAAAAGTGCATATTATATAATCTTCCATGTGGGTTTGATATTCAGGTCTTAATCAAAAAGTCCTATATTACTTGATAACGGTATATATACTTGTATTTTATCCCAATATAAATTTATATAAATTAAAAAGTTAAATTCTTATTTTTTTTTTTCAGTATCAAGGTTTTGGTTTTGTTGCAAAATAAGGAAATATAAGTGACAAACTCCATCAGAACTATTGTTATACTATGCATAGGCCATTGAGTCGGGATCACATCATAACAAACTTCTGTTCAGAGTCTTCAACCTGTCAAGCCCAAGATGAAAGTTTCACCACAAGATCCGTCATCATCAAAGATAATGAAAAAGAAGAATACTACAATGAAGATTGATAGCAAATAAGATAGGGCTGCCTGATAAATATACACTTTTAGACCCATATTTTATTCTCATTTTTTTTGATATTGCACTTTAATGGAAGGAATTTTGATGTTTTCTTGCAGGTTGTTGATTTTTAGGGCTTAAATCAAAAAGAAAGCAAAAAGGATAAAATTTAAATTCAAATTTAAGTTCTTGAAGAAGTGCTTAGAGCCGGCAGCGCCGAGGTCAGCGCCGACGGTGCAGAACAATTTAACGATGGAGATTTTTACTCAACATCGATAGCGCCAAAGGTGGTGTATACCCCATTTCTAAAAGGTTCGATGTATTTGGGCAATTTTTTATAAGTTTTTGGAGGCACCTCTTGGAGAACCTACTTGGGCTCTATTTGGGACCGATTTTCATCAGCAAATTGGCTCCTCTACGTTTTTCACTTCTCCACGTTCATTTTTCGCTCCACATCATTCCATTCATATTTCTTCATTGGAATTCCTTCAATCAATATAGATTGTTCGGAGAAAATTCTAGCATAGTCTTCCTCCCTTGAGAGATTTATAAGTATGTGTCTGGCGTCACCTTTAAAGCTGGAGATTTTTACTTAGCGTCGACGACGCCAAACCAGTGCCGACAGTGCCAAAGGCGGTACAGACCCCATTTCTAGAAGGTTCGATGTATTTGGACGACTTTTTGAAGAGTTTTTGGAGGAACCTCTTAGAGAACTGTCCTTGGGCTCTCTTTGGGGCCGAATTTAATCAGAAAATTAGCTCCTTTATGTTTTTCACTCGTCTACGTTCATTTTTTGCTCCACATCATTCCATTCAACGACCATATTGGAGTCAATTAGTAATTTTGCTTTCATAGTTTAGAGTTTTTGTGGTGAGATTTAGTGTGAAACTTTCTGTAACTGTAAGAGTGTTCAAGAAGGAGAAAAGTGAGAGAATTCCTCTTCTCACATTTCTAAGGGAAGGCTACAAATGATTTGCTTTGAGAAAGAACTTCAAATAAGTTTGTTTGTTTATTTAGTGTTGTATGAACTTTATTTTATATATTAAATTTGTGTTTTGTCGTATCTTTTTCATGAAGTTCGGGTAGTTCCCTCTATCTTTCCCCCTCTCTGAGATATGATGGAATGAAGAGATAAAATGAATGTGCCATAATTAAAATATAAAATAAATTGTGATGATTATTCAACTCCGAACTTAATTTACTTTTTTAGTTTGGCCAATTGATTTGTTAAAATATGTTGTGAAACATAAGATCTATGAAATGGAGTATGAGTTCTACAAGAGAGTGAGGATCACATTTCATTTCATGAAGCAAAAATTCGTTCATGAATTTAAGTAAAAATAAATAGGGAAATATTATTTGTTAGCTGTAAAATTGGAGAATATTTAGAGTGGAAGACTAAAATCCCCAATTTGTCTTAGTGTTTAAAAACTAAAGCAAGAGTTAGCCTTCAGTTGAAGGGAAGTGGGAGCTCTAGAGAGGGAGCCTGTATCTTCCTAGCCTAGCCACGGATTTAGGGACTAAACCTAAGATTATCCAATGATTTTCTATGCACTGTATCTGGGTATTAAATTAAAATTACTCCTATTTGGCACAATACATATTAAAAACATTTATCTCATCTCATTTCACCAGAACTTCATTGGAGTGGGAAGGATGCTTTTTACATTAGAAATCTTCATTACATAAGCATAATTAGTAGATTAGTAATTATTATTAAAATTTTGCATTTCTATTTTGCTAATAATTAAGTAATTTAGTTTGGTTACAATCTCAACATTCAAAATTAGTGACAATGATTTAGTTTGGTTTTTAAAGTTCCTGTTAAAATTTATCATTGCTAACTTACACCTTCGCTGTGGGATCAATATTTGGGGCTTAAACAGAAAGTACATTATTACTTGATAACGATACATTTACTTACATAGAATCCCATTATTAATTACCTATATCCCATTATTAATTACATTATTAATTACCTATAATTATATATATTTTGTACAACTTACTTTTCATATAATGATCGAGTTTTTGGCACTGTAGTGATGTCAACTTCTTAAATCCATACATATAAAAATTTGGGATCACTGCCTCTACAAGATTGGTTGTCTCGGATTTGGGGAAGAAAATCCACAAACTCCTGACTTTGTATGATTATCTTTTTACCCCTCGTGGGTCTTAGGAATATAATGATTGTGATTTCTGCTACGTTTTAACTGTTTCTGGTGATAACATAACTGATTATAACCAACTAGCTTCAATCTTGATTCCCAAAATGGTCTTCAAATTGTATTTGAGTCCAATGAACTCGCAAACAAAACTGAAGAAGACATCAATGATTCCAGCTACGATAATACCGGAAGTGAGGAACCAATTCTTGAGCACTATGGTGCACCGCTTGCCATCAACTTAGATCTTTCCAACAAAGAAGAAACTCTGGAAGATTCAATAATGGTATCTCAAGAAGAAGAAACTATAGAAGTGAACTTAAGGAGCAGGAGAGTGTTACCCTCAAGAACAAATCCAGTGGATAAAGGAAAGGAAATTATAACTCGAAAAGAGCTACCTCCACCCCCACCAGTGGAAAAAACACATAACCAAGAGAAAATTATAGGACCATATAAAGTGGATTACAATGGGCTAGCTCATCTTAGGAAGTTGCCGGCCAGATTAAGCATCTACGATGCTCTAATCCTGTCAAAAAAGATGAGAGAGTCTCTGGTTACAACCTTGCTCGACCCAAAGATTTATTTAGCTCAGTTGGCCAACACATCCTATGATGAAGTTTGCTTATTGAAAGAACAGTCTGGAGTCACCTTTACAAATGAAGTTTTGTTGCTCGGTACTACCAACCACAATCATCCATTCTATATCTCTGTTAACATCAATTGATTTGTGTTATCCAGAGTTTTAGTAGATTCTAGAACATCACTCAGCTTGATGAGTCTACGGACATTGGCCTATTTGAACATCAAAGCTCAAGAGCTTACGACTGATAAAATGATATTAAGAGGATTCAACCAAAAGGGAGAGAGAGTTTTTGGATCCATTACATTGCTTATGAAGATTGGAGAACTCATAACAACCGGTAAATTTCATATCATCGACACCGAGACCTCTTTCAACGCTCTACTCGGTCGACCGTGGATTCACGAACACAATATGGTTCCATCGTCTCTACACTAATGCAATAAGTACTATAAAGAGGGACAAGAACATTACATCAAGGGAGATCTACAACCGTTTTTAGTTCATGAAGTTGGTATTCATGAAGATGCCGCCTACTACGCGCCTCCAAAGAAAACTATCTTCTCTCATGAAATTGTGACAAATAAAAGTGAAGATTCAGAAGAAGTACATTGGCAAGGACATTCAACTCCACCTCAACAATCTTCCACCACCCTCTTACATGAAATTGGTGGGGGTTCTTTTAGTTCACGCACCTGAGGTTTAGGCCAGGGACGTGGACGAGGAAGAACCAACTTAATTGTTGAACGGACTAGGCCATCCATTTGCATTGGTGATTAAGACAATTTCCAAGGTGAAATATTGGTGACAAAATAGAAGAAACCTTCAGTACGAGATATCCCTAAAAGATATAAAGAAGAATGAATAGTAAACAATATATCATTGGATAAACCACTATGCAAATGCTATGACCCTTACTCTAATTCTCCCTGAAAAGGTTGAGAGTTTAGAGGTCAAGGAAGTCCGTAGCATTGGTTCAAAGATGATCAAATTTTATCGTGCTTTTACCTCTACTAATCTTGAAAATCATGTAAATTTTAATGATGATTCTAATGATTTAATGGAATTGCCTTTTGGTTACTTTTCCCCTTATGTACAAAAGTTAATTCAACAGAAACATTTGCCAAAACAAATGCAAAAAGATAAATTACAACTTATTAAAAATTTATGGAGCATTCAAAGTTGAACTCCCAACTCAAAAGAGGGTCTCGAATTTGGTACAGTTGGACGAGTCGATGATTCAGATTTTTGTATGGTTGTTACTGGTGAATCGGAAGGGGATTGCCTGAATATGGAGGATGACTCTTCTGATCAGCTGATAAATATGCTCCACCAGAATTTGAGGAAGAAATTAAATTAACTGTTGATGAATTGAAGGAAATTATCCTCGGGACTGGAGAACAACCCCGACCCACATTTATAGGTTCTCTACTCAACGATGAAGAATCTTTACAACTGATCAAATTTCTAACAAAATTCAAAGATTGCTTCACATGAAGCTATGATGAAATGCCAGGACTATCAGCAGAGGTTGCATAAACTCGAGGTAGACAAAGATATAACCCTAGTGAAATAAGCTCCCAAAAGAATGCGCCTCAAAATAGAGCAACAAGTAATTACAGAAGTGAAGAAATTAATAGACATTAACTTTGTAAAAGAAGAGCAATACTCCAATTGGTTAGCTAACATTATTCCCGTTAAAAAGAAAAATAGGAAAATACATGTTTGTGTCGACTTCACAGATTTGAACAAAGCGTTTCCAAAAGATGAATTCCCATTACCAATACCAGAAAAGATGGTGGATATTGATTCAACACATG
Source organism: Phalaenopsis equestris (assembly GCF_001263595.1). Taxonomy (NCBI): domain Eukaryota; kingdom Viridiplantae; phylum Streptophyta; class Magnoliopsida; order Asparagales; family Orchidaceae; genus Phalaenopsis; species Phalaenopsis equestris. The sequence goes on along the minus strand of NW_018165616.1, from coordinate 286,051 downwards.
AAATCTTCTCTTTTATGGATGGATCATCAGGATACGACAAAATCAAGATGGTTCCCGAGGATGCAGCACTTACAAGCTTCGGAACGCCGATCAAAATTTTTTGCTACATAGTGATGTCATTTAGGTTAGAGAAAATTGGAGCAACATACCAACGTGCAATGATAAACATACCAACGTGCAATGATATGCAATGATAAAGATTTTTTATGACCTTATTCACAACCAAGTGGAATGCTATGTGGATTAGTTGGTCATTAAGAGTAAATGAAAAATAGACTATTTGTACGATTTGAGGATCATGTTCGAACTGTTACAATGATATGACCTTAAAATGAATCCCTTAAAGTGCACCTTTTACTTTACCTCAAAAAATTTTCTAGGATTCGTTATTTTTCATCGAGGAATCAAGATTGACCCAGATAAGATTAAAGCTATCTTGGAAATGCCTCTTCCTAAAACTTGGAAACAACTACGTTCCTTCCAAGGGAAGTTGGCATATCTGAGACGTTTCATTTACAATCTCTCAACTAGGTGTCAGCCCTTCTCGGCATTAATTAAAATGGACGACAAATTTATTTGGGAAGAGAAATGTCAGCGGGCCTTTGAGAACGTTAAACAATACTTAATGACACCTCCTGTTTTGGCTGCCCCTATCCCAGGGAAACCATTGATACTTTATACCACAGACCTAGATGACTCTCTTGGAGCCCTCTTAGCCCAAGTCAATGAGGAGGGAAAGGAAAAAACACTCTACTAGTTGAGTTGTCATCTAATAACGATAGAAGTAAGGTATCCACCTATTGAGAAGCATTATATGGCGTTAATTTTTGCTACCCAAAAGCTTAGATAAAAAACTTAGAGATTACATGCTTTCTCATATGGTTACCCTAATTTCAAAAATTAATCTATTGCAATATTTGATGACCCGACCAACACTTTTCGGACGTCTAGCAAGATAATCAATGATCTTATTGAAATTTGATATAACTTTTTTTCCCCTATGTGATATCAAGGGGCAATTCTAGCAGACTTTCTCGCTACACATCTACTGCCAGCTGGGTTCCCTCTCAACGATGAACTACCAAATGAGGAAATACTACAAATGGAATTCTCCAGTGCTCAACACTGGGAGATGTACTTTGATGGTGCTTCATCAGCCAGAAAAGACAAAGAATCAGGCACACTCATATGGGCAAAGCAGGGATCAGTTTGATCTTTATCACGCAAAATAAGGGTATGCTGAGGTTCTCATACCACTTGACAGAACCGTGCACCAAAAATGAAGCAAAATATGAAGTCCTAATCACAAGATTAGAGTTAGAAATCTCAATGAACATAATGAACATCGCTATCTATGGCAACACACAACTCGTCAACCAGCAAGTGGTCGGACATTACAAAATTCTAAAGTCGAGATTAGCAAAATACAATTGGTACATGATGAAGCTGCTGGAGCAGATTCTGCTGCTGGAGCAGATTCTCTAAGCTGCTGGAGCAGATTCTCTATGTGACTTTCTATCGGATTTTTAGGGGAGATAATGCCCAAGCTGACGCTCTAGCAAAATTTGCTAAGGAGCTAGCGTGTCCGCTAGAGGATTCAATTGAAATCACAGTACAAGAAAGACAAGTTTTGTCTCAAATTGACCTCAAAGCTCTACATAAGCTCGCAAAAGAAGAAGTGATAAATGCAGTTGCTGATATTAATGAAGATTGGCACAAGCCATTAATAGAATATTTGCATACTCGAAAGCTACTACAGGACAAGTTTGAAGCACATCACATTACAAAAAGGGCTATATCATACACTCTAGTAGGTGGTGTCTTCAACAAAAGATCAGTCGACCAGATGTGGATATGATGTTTAAGCAGAGTCAAGGCACAGAAGATGGTTAAAGAAGTACATGCCGGATTGTGTGACGCTCACTAGTCCAGGCTGAAGATGAAATTGAAAATCAAAAGGATAGGATATTGTTAGCCAGCAATGATGTTTGATTGCATGCATACAACTAAAAGATGTCACAAGTGTAAGGTGCATGGGGTGGTCTTGCACCAACCTCTGAATGTGCTACACCCAACTGTTGCTTCATGGTCAATTGAGTGTTGGGGCACGAACATAATAGGTTCAATAGACCCTCCATCTTCTAAAGGACATAAGTTTATACTTTTTGCTACATATTATTTCTTAAAATGGGCAGAGAAGTGCAATTATGAGAGGTTATGACACAACACGTCCTTCAATTCTTCAAAAGCCAAGTCTTCTATCATTTTGGAGTACCACGAAGAATAATTTCTGACAATGGGATAATTTTTAAAAGCACAAAAATCAATAATTTTGTCAAAGACACGAGATAGATTGGAGATACTCTACAATTTACTATCCTAGAGTAAATGGCCTAGCTGAAGCCTTCAATAAGACATTGGTACATATTTTAAAGAAAATAATGGACGAAAACAAAAGAGATTGGTACAAAAAACTGTTAGAAGACTTGTGGGCCTACCAGATGGCGTTCAGGACTCCCACTCAGTGTACACCCTACATGCTTGTGTACGGGTCTGAGGCCATGCTACCATTAAAAATTTAGATGTCATCTCTTAAAGTTGTTGTTTCCGACCAAATGATAACAGAAGAAAGTGCAAAGCTCGGGCTCGAGGAACTGGAGAGTCTGAAAGGAAATTGACTTAAAGCACAACAACACTTGGAACTTTACCAGGCAAAGATGGTACAAGCTCATGAAAAATTGGTCTGCCCAAGAAAATTTGAAGTTTGTGACCTTGTCCTCATGCTCAAAAGACCCATTCTTGCACGATGCAAGATAGGTGGAAAATTTGAGCCAACTTAGGAGGGACCATTAATCGTAGAGAAGGCCTTCACAGGATGATTGTACCAGTTAGTAGATTTCTCGGGTGAAAGTGCTACCAATCAACGGATGATACGTGAACACATACTATGCAACCTGACATTGCTTGCCTTCATTTGATTTGAAATTTTGAAATTTTGATTATTTTGGGGTTATCTATGTGGTCGAACGTCTGTGATCGGTTCCAAAATTTATTGTAATAAGATTTACCTCAACATAATGAAAATTTTTGAAAAATACACACTTCATTTTTCTATTTTTAAACTTATTATCTTAATAAATTAAACAAAATGCACACATAAAAAATAATTTTTTTCACAAAAAAAACTAAAATTTCCTTTAATAAATACTTTTATTTGTTCTTGTTCACACTAAGTTTCAGCTCACTGACATTTTTTCTGTCATCTATAAAGAAATGTCAGGCCAGAGGCTGATGTTTACCTTTAAAAATGGTTGGAACCTCGTACTCATTGAGGAGATGGCTCCGCAGGGCGACACTATAGACTTTGACCTGGAATTTAGTCAAGTCGACATGGATTATGAGGGACTCTAATGGATGTTGTCAGCCGACGGGAAACAAAAGTGTTGCCCTCACTGCTAAGGTTGAACACCAAAGACAATTCATCACTGAAGGGAATGAATGTGATGGTACAACAAAACTCAATGGAGGGGCCCAGCCGCCTTCCGTCCATGATAGCTACACCAACCAGAGGCCTAGTCGCTGACGTTAATGAGAGACTACCGGACGCTCCGCTATGAAGAACTCAACGTTGAAATGCTAGCCATCAAAAGCAGAGGGCTTTCTTAAAAGAATATAGAAGACGCCAGAAAGAGGCGGAGGACTTGCTTACTCCTACTCCTAAAGGGAACATTTATTATCTAGGCAAGAGAGAGCCCTTCTTCCAGCCTGCCTGCTACGCCTGCCTGCTACAGATGATGAGTCAAGATTTGTTGTAGAGCCAGAAAAACTAGCAACTTCAGATGTTCTGTGTATGGGTTGCCCTACCTGGAACGTTGAGATACCAGCACGAGCGTCAGCTACAGGGGCATTCATGGAGTGCCTGGACTGCAATGTCCTACACCTACAGCGCTACAACACATTAGAGGAGTATGCATCTACTGATGATGGGTCTAAGACTGCTAATTACCTGATGGATGCACAGTCGTTTGTCCCGTGGGGTACAGAGCCATACGTCCCATCAGACGTAGAGTCATACATTCCGCTGCAGACAAAAACAACACCAACTTGGGTTCTCGCCATCGTTGAAATAAGGAAACATCGTCGACAGCCGCTGATCATAAGTATGGCAGAATACTATAAAATAAGCAAAGTAAGCAATAGAGACTTTGAGTTCTATGAAGAAGTGCAAGGGAGCCTCATTAATATATTAGAGGGATTGGAATTTTAAACCAGGGTCTTCTCAGAAAGCGATGAACGAAACATTATCAATTGCATTTTGACCTGAGAGATAGAGGTCAAGCAGGCATGCTTATGGAAAGAACCTATTTTGTGCTAAGAAACTGGATGCGAGGAAAGGGGAGGATCACTATCTAGTGCGGCTGCTGCTACAACTTCACCAACGATAGACAAGGAAATCCGCTTGGGATTCTCAGACACGATCAAGTGGATCCACTACCTCCAATGATAAAGTGGATGATTAAAAGAATGGTCAAATGGAGTGTACTGCCAGCTAACTACATCCCTAACAGTTGCATCATTAACATATATGATGAAGGAGACTGCATACCTCCACACATTGATCATCATGACTTTGTGAGGCCTTTCTGCACAGTCTCATTCATGAGAAAAAGAAACATCCTATTTGGAAAATAAATTAATATCATTTGTCCTTGAAAATTCAAAGGAGCTGTAGAAATTCTGGTGTCTGTTGGTTCAGCGCTAGTCCTTAAATGAAAAGGGGCGGACGTAACCAAACACTGTATTCCAGGGGTGCGACACCGTAGGGTGTCTGTAACCTTTCAACGAATGGACAACAGTAAAATGCCATATGGATTTCAATCAGATCCATAATTGATGGAACTATTATCGCACATGCTATGAGAGGGATGAACCTCTAAGCACATGCAGAGGGAACTCTTGTCCTGTAGCATGGCTTAGAAGGTCAGCTTGATCAGAAGCTTGCCCCGTTAGAGACAGACATTCTGAGGATTCCTTTCCATTTTGTAGCACTACATTACAGCAGATATGATACATATTAGACATGCTCAGTTTATTATATGTACTTGGCATGGCCTTTTTTTATGTATTTTGATGCAATCTGCGCATTGTATTTTTTGAGGCTTTGGCCTGCACCCAATCTGTAACACTTATTGGAGCAGATGACTGAAGTTTCTTTCAATCATTTGTATGTTTGTTCAATTTCCTTTTTCTGCGATGGATAAAAGCCACGGACCATGCGCTAGTTTGGGATTATAATGAAGAAAAAATAAAACAACAAAATTTTTTATGATAATAAAATTCAAATAAAAAAAATGCAATAATAATAATAACATACAAACAATAAAAAACCCCTCTTTTTGAAAAAATCAACCAACTAAAATTAATTTTTTTAAAACATATTTTGAAAATTAAACATGATAGAAAAAACAAGAAAAGAAAATAATTTTATTGAGTTGATTCTCTTGATTTTGAGCTCTCCTACTCTTTGCTCGTGCAGCATGACTACCTTTGTTTGCAGTAATTCTCTTAACATCCTCGTGGAATTTTACGGTCTACACAAAACGTCACAAAATTTCATAAATCTTCTTCACCAATGTCAACCTTATGCACACGACGTATATCTTTGGATTCAATACCACCAATTCTCATTTTTGAATCAGTCCCTAACTTCTAATTCACTCTTTTGAGGTCAGTCCTTAACTTCTGATCCTCTCTTTTGTATGTGATTCTTAACTTTCAATTCCCATCTTTGAATCTGTCCCTAACTTCTGATTCACTTCTTTTAAGGTCGGTCCTTAACTTCTGACTATCCTTCAAGATTGATCCTTAACTTTCAATTCTCATTTTTGAATCAGTCCCTAACTTCTGATTCACCCATCTTGAGGTCAGTCCTTAACTTCCAATTATCCTACGAGATTAATCCTTAACTTTCAATTCTCATTTTTGAATTAGTCCCTAACTTCTAATTCACTCTTTTGAGTTCATTCCTTAACTTCCATCTCTCTTTTGAGATTAATCATTAACTTTCAAATCTCATCTTGGAATCAGTCCCTAACTTCTAAATCACTCCTTTTGAGATCAGTCCTTAACTTCCGACTATCTTTTAAGATTGATCCAAAACTTTCAATCCTCATTCTGGAATCAGTCCTTAACTTCTGATTCCTTTCTTTTTAAACTGGTCCTTAACTTCTGACTCCATTTTTTAATTGATCCTTAACTTTCAATTCCCATCTTCAAATCATTCCCTAACTTCTGATTCACTCTTTTGAGGTCGGTCCTTAACTTCTGATCCTCTCTTTTGAGATTGATCCTTAACTTTCAATTCTCATTTTTGAATCAGTCCCTAACTTCTGATTCACCCATCTTGAGGTCAGTCCTTAACTTCCAATTATCCTACGAGATTAATCCTTAACTTTCAATTCTCATTTTTGAATTAGTCCCTAACTTCTAATTCACTCTTTTGAGTTCATTCCTTAACTTCCATCTCTCTTTTGAGATTAATCATTAACTTTCAAATCTCATCTTGGAATCAGTCCCTAACTTCTAAATCACTCCTTTTGAGATCAGTCCTTAACTTCCGACTATCTTTTAAGATTGATCCAAAACTTTCAATCCTCATTCTGGAATCAGTCCTTAACTTCTGATTCCTTTCTTTTTAAACTGGTCCTTAACTTCTGACTCCATTTTTTAATTGATCCTTAACTTTCAATTCCCATCTTCAAATCATTCCCTAACTTCTGATTCACTCTTGATTCACTCTTTTGAGGTTCACTCTTTTGAGGTCGGTCCTTAACTTCTGATCCTCTCTTTTGAGATTGATCCTTAACTTTCAATTCTCATTTTTGAATGAGTCCCTAACTTTTGATTCACTCTATTGAGGTCACGATCTTTAACTTCCGACTCTCTTTTGTGATTGATCCTTAACTTTCAATCCTTATCCTGGAATCAGTCCCTAACTTCTTATTCACTTATTTGAGGTCGGTCCTTAACTTCCGACTCTCTTTTGAGATTGATCATTAAATTTAAATTCTCATCTTGGAATCAATCCCTAACTTCTGATTCACTCTTTATAGGTCAGTCCTTAACTTCTGACTCTCTTTTGAGATTGATAATTAATTTATAATTTCTTCTTAGAGTCAATCCCTAACTTCTGATTCACTTCTTTTGAGGTCGGTCCTTAACTTTTGATTCTCTTTTGAGATTGACCATTAACTTTCAATCCTCATCCTGGAATCAGTCCCTAACTTTTGATTCACCATTTTGAGTTCAATCCTTAACTTCCGACTGTCCTACGAGATTAATCCTTAACTTTCAATTATCTTTTTTGAATCACTCCCTAACTTCTAATTTACTCTTTTGAGGTCGTTCCTTAACATCCAACTCTCTTTTGAGATTGATCATTAACTTTTAATTCTCATCTTGAAATCAGTCTCTAACTTCTAATTCACTTCTTTTAAGGTCGGTCCTTAACTTCCGACTATCTTTTGAGTTTGATCCTTAACTTTCAATCCTCATCCTAGAATCAGTCCTTAACTTCTGATTCCTTTCTTTTTAAACCGATCCTTAACTTCTGACTCTCTTTTGTCATTGATCCTTAAGTTTCAATTCCCATCCTAGAATCATTCCCGAACTTCTAATTCACTCTTTTTTAGGTCGGTCCTTAACTTCTTATCCTCTCTTATAAGTTTGATCCTTAACTTTCAATTCTCACTTTGGGAATTAGTCCCTAACATTTGATTCACTCTTTTGGAGGTCGGTCCTTAACTTCTGACTATCCTTCCAGATTGATCCTTAACTTTCAATTCTCATTTTTGAATCAGTCCCTAACTTCTGATTCACTCTTTTGAAGTTGGTATTTAACTTCTGACTCTCTTTTGTGATTGATCCTTAACTTTCAATCCTTACCCTAGAATCAGTCCCTAACTTCTGATTCATTCTTTCGAGGTCGGTCCTTAAATTTCGACTCTCTTTTGAAATTAATCATTAAATTTAAATTCTCATCTTGGAATCAGTCCGTAACTTCTGATTCATTCTTTAGAGGTTAGTTCTTAATATCCGACTCTTTTTTGAGATTGATAATTAATTTTCAATTCGCATCTTGAAATCAATCCCTAACTTCTGATTCACTTCTTTTGAGGTGAGTCCTTAACTTTCGACTTTCTTTTGATATTGATCATTAACTTTCAATTCTCATCTTGGAATCAGCCCCTAACTTTTGATTCACTCTTTTGAGGTCGGTCCTTAACTTTTGACTATCCTTCAAGATTAGTCCTTAACTTTCAATTCTCATTTTTTAATCAGTCTCTAACTTTTAATTCACTCTTTCGAGGTCGTTCGTTAACTTCCGACCCTCTGTTGAGATTCATCATTAACTTTCAATTTTCATCCTGGAATCAGTCCCTAACATCTGATTCACTTCTTTTGAGGTCGGTCCTTAACTTCCAACTATTTTTGATATTGATCCCTAACTTTCAATCCTCATCCTGGAATCAGTCCTTAACTTCTGATTCCTTTCTTTTTGAATTGGTCTTTAACTTCCGACTCTCTTTTGTAATTGATCCTTAACTTTCAATGCCCATCTTGGAATCTCTCCCTAACTTCTGATTCACTCTTTTAAGTATGGTCCTTAACTTCTGATCCTCTCTTTTGAGATTGATCATTAACTTTCATTTCTCATTTTGGGAATTAGTCCCTAACTTTTGATTCAGTCCTTTGGTGGTCGGTCCTTAACTTCCGACTATCCTTCCAGATTGATCCTCAACTTTCAATTCTCATTTTTTAATGAGTCTCTAACTTCTGATTCACCTATTTGAGGTCGGTATTTAACTTTCGACTCCCTTTTGTGATTGATCCTTAACTTTCAATCCTTACCCTAGAATAAGTCCCTAACTTCTATTTCACTCTTTTGAGGTCGATCTTTAACTTCTGACACTCTTTTGAGATTGATAATTAACTTTAAATTCTCATCTTGGAATCAGTCCCTAACTTTTGATTCACTCTTTTGAGGTCAGTCTTTAACTTCTGAGTCTTTTTTAGATTGATCATTAACTTTCAATTCTCATCTTGGAATCAGTCCCTAACTTCAGATTCACTCCTTTTGTGGTCGATCCTTAACTTCTGACTATCCTTTGAGATTAATCCTTAACTTTCAATTCTCATTTTTGAATCAATCCTTAACTTCTGATTCACTCTTTTGAGGTCAGTCCTTAACTTTCGACTCGCTTTTGAGATTGAGCATTAACTTTAAATTCTCATATTGGAATCAGACCCTAACTACTGATTCACTCCTTTTGAGGTCGGTCTGTAACTTCCAATTATCTTTTGAGATTGATCCCTAACATTCAGTCCTCATTCTAGAATCAATCCTTACCTTTAGATTCCTTTCTTTTTGAACTGGTCCTTAAATTTCAACATTCCTTTCAGGAATAATAGATAAATCTCAATTCTCATCTCAGGGTCAGTACCAGAATTCTGTTTCCCTCCCTTTGAGTTTGATACCTAAATTATGGATCTCCCCTTTTGGGATTGAAACCTAAATTTTAATTCCTACCTCTGGGTTAACACTTACGTATTAATTCCCATCCTATATAAACACCTGAAATCTAATAACTGAAAACCTACTCCCCAATCCTCAGCGAGAGTTCCTACCTCCTTATCTCGATCAAATATTCACCTGCTAATTCCCTAATGGAAACAAATACACACACAATTCTACACCTCCTTCTAAATCAATTGACTCAGGAATCTGCTTTAGTTTTGTTGATCCGTCGGTCAACGTCAATACACGCGATTTGCTTGCGCAGAACACCACACCTATTGGGGGTCCATTTGTTGACCTCACTTTTTGTTGAGGTCTAGTTTTTCTCTTTAGTAGCCTAGGGTCTAGCCATAAGACTTTCCTGTTGACTATTCTAGAAAAGGAATGCCTAAACTCCTCTTTACTCAACTTGAAGCTCTATATATTTGTCCTAACCTCTAGCACTTAGTAGGTGGGGTCAATATGGGGGAGCTCAAGGTGAGTTCCCATAGGATTGCTTACCCTTAGGGTTGACTCTGGGTGTTGGTCTAGAGCTAAGGCACTAACTACAATCATCACTCATAATCACTCAATACCCTAAACCCAAAATTCTTTGACTTTGATCCCTTGATCCTTTGGGAGACTCATGTAGATGGTCCTCTAAACCTACTAGCCCTAGACTGGGGTTTAACTAAGACCAGTAGATAGAGGACCCAATTGGGGTTCCCATTGGTCCATAGCTCATTTAATCCATAGCTCATTTAATGGTCCATAGCTCATTTAAGGTGGTTGACACCCTAATTCTACCAAAAATACTCAACTTGGCATTTTTCCACTGAACTCCCCCAAATTAACTAAGTAGCCTTGAAACCCTAAAATTGGCCAAAATTTCCAAATTACCCAAAATACTCAAATTTGTTCAAAAATCATTTCAAACTTTTAGACAAACATCCAAATAACCTAAAATCACCAAAAAATTGCCAAATTACCAAAATTCCCCTCCTTAGCCCAAAATTTCAAAAATTCCAAAAAATCCCAAAAATTCTCAAAACCTTCCAAATGTTCTTAATTTCATTTTTTTCAACTACCACATGAGCCAATTTGACCAATTTGACCAAAACGCCCAAATTGCCTTCAAAGGCCCAATTTTCTTAAATTTACCTCAAATGTCCATCAATTTGATCACAATTTCCATAAATTTCAATTATAAACTCAAATTAAATTTTCATATTACTAACATAGATTAAATCCATGCTCAATGGGCTCAGGCTTGAAGCCCAATTTTGATCTAAGTCAAGCCCCCAATTTTTGCACTATAACTTCGTTCCCCAAAATTGAACCCCATGGCCTACTCCATTGGTCTAAATTTTAATCCTAAACTCTTCATAACATTCCTACACATCAAAATTGACCTTTAATTGGCCTTGTTGAAGCCTAAATTTAATTTAATTTCAACCCAAATAAAAAAAACCATAATTTTGCCCTAAATTGGCCATGTCTCAAAATTCCTCCAAATTGATTGCCTTAGCCCCAAAATTTCCACTCCATTCCTTCATGAAAAATCTCCATAACATCTCCCTTAATCATTTTGAACATTCAATTGAGCCAAATTCTAAGCATAACTCAATATAAGTCCAAGTCTAGTCCAACTTGCTCAAATTGATCGAAATTCCAAAAATCCTTCAAATTGAACCCCCAATTCAACTCAAAATCATTTCAAGTTTTCACCAAAAATCTTTATGATAATCCTCTACACAATGTTGATTAATTAATTGGACTCAAGGTCATGGCTAACCTAGCCCAAACCCAAGCTTCAGCCATATTAACCTACATGGACCCCTTCACCAAAAATTAACTTAACCAAGTCAAATTTGCCAACCAAAGATCACCAAAGCCAATAAGCCCTTCTTTTGGACAAGGATAAACCCTAAAAAACCCACCAATCCAAGCTAAGACCAATGGGTCCCTAAATTAAGGGATTTATTCCCATATTTGGGTCTTAAGCCAAAATCCTCTCCATTATCACTAACCCGTAGGGGTAAGTGATAATTGAACCTCCCCCTAGCTCACCTGACCTCTTGGCCAGCTCCCCTGTCCTTGTTGGCTTGTCTAGTGACCGTAAAATACCAAAATCATCATCCACCTTTCCTAAATCCTAACCCAATTCAAACCATGAGGCCACCTCATCCAATTTTAAGTTTAGAGCCTCTCTGCCCTCCACATAAGCAACACTTTGCACCCTTTAATTAACCCCCAGAGCCACCATTGACCATTTTTATAAAAGCTCACCTCCATGGACAAAGGGGAGAGATGCTGAAATTTTCTCAAAGAGAAACCTCCAAATTGATCCCACAGCCACTTTGAGTCCTCCTTAGCTAAAGCCAACCATATTCCCCCACTGATCCCCACTGTGGAAGCTCGATTTGGAGCTCAAACTTCTGTAAAAATAAGAACATAACTCCGCATAGCTCCACAGTCCAAAAAAATCCAAATAAACTCACCCACACCATCAACACATTGAAAGAAGGAGAAGCCCCATCAAATTCCTCTCATACAGAGCCCCGAGCATAGCTCTGGACCAACACCTGAAATCGAGCTTGGTGAAATTCATACCTAGACCTTTTGTCATGGTAAGAGACTCAATCCCTAGCCACATTGGACCTCCACAAACGTGCCAAGTAGCTCTGATTGAAGCTTCCCTTCTCATAGCAAAGGTATTGAACTTCCCCTCTTCTCGAGCTTTTTTTTATTCTTCATTTGATTAGGGTTAGTTTAATGGCATGATTACCTTATGGATATGTTCTACTAGTCAATACAATCATTTAGAAATAAATTTTACTTGATTTAGTTTAGAAATGAGTGAGATATCAGGGTTTGAAAAGGAACAGTGCTCGGGCTAGGGCATCGGGGACGATGACCATGCACCGTTGGATGGCGCGTGTATCGCACGGGCGGCTCTGATCACACCAGAAGGAGAGATGGAATGAAAAAGCAGGACACATGGCTACTGGTGTGGAAAGCTACATCAAATGGGAGCATGCTGCGTGGAGCTTTGGAGCCGCAGTAGGTTGACGGGGTGTCGCGTAACTTAAGTAGAAAAATAGGGCTTTTTCTGATTTATTTAATTCCCTAAATTTAAAAATTCATATCTTGGTGTAGAAAAATCCTAAAAATAAAATAAAAATACCCTCTTGCTCAATGAACAGAGGAGAACAATTTGGAAATACTTTGAATTTCATTTGATACTTGTTTTATTTTTAATAATTGAATATTGTTTTGAGTCTTTTGATTCTCCATGCATTTAGACATTTCACCATGGCATGAAATTTTGGCATGTTGTTGCCTCTATCTTAGGAAACATTTTCTAAATTTTCTAAAGTTAGAGGTGATCTCTAGATAGAGATTCTTATTTTTCAAGTTTATGTCTATTATTTTCATAAATTAATCATAATAATTAGCATGTTACCTAAAAAATTCCAAGAAAATTATGAAGGTTTGCCATGACAAGAGAACCCTTACGAAATGTTTCATGAGCCAAGTCACTAAAAATGCACTTAGTTTTCACAAACCCTAAAAAACAAAGAAAATCAATATTGGGAAACATAAACATCTAAATGACTTGATTTTCATCTAAATGACTTGATTTAACATCTAAATGACTTGATTTTAACTCTCCACTGTAACTTGAAGTTCAAAGAACTCTCCATAAAAATTTTAAAATATTTGGAGCTCGTTTGATAACTCAAATTGGTTCTCTATGTTAAGTGTCATTTTTAACATTAAAATGATTTTTAATAATTATAATATAACTAAAAAAAATACAAAAATTCGTTTTTGGAGTTCTTTGTGATGAGAGGAATTTTCTAAAATAAAATTGTAATTAAAATAAGAACTTCATTTTTAGACTATTTTTAATATTTAAATAATTATAAAATGATAAAAATCACAAAAATAACAAAATTTATGGAAATGTTCCAAATTATTTCCTAAGCACTTAGGAACAATTGGGATATTTTTCCTAATTTTCTAAGTAAGGATATTGAATTTTGAAGCTTAAAATAATTTTTAAAGGCTAAAAATGGATTTTCACTAAAATAATTCTAACAATTCAAAAAAAATCAAAAAAATGTGAAATTTGTCTCTGTGGGTTCCTTGAACTCAGAGAAATCTAATAAAAATGTGAAACTGAATTTTCCATATTTAAAATATTTTATAATTAATAAATACTCCAGAACTTAAAATAATTCTTAAAATTCAAATATAATTCAAAAAATCATGAAATTGGGTCCCAAGGATTCCTTGTTTAATTCTACCTCTAGTAAAAATTGCAAAGGATAAGATTTACATTGGGCAAGTTATGGATTTCTTCTTTGAAAAATCCTATTTTTGCATAAAAATAAATATGTAAATCAAATTAAATTTTGAAAATTCACATTCTCTCCTTTGATGTCTTAATTGACCCATGAGTGAGGTGAGATAAAAATTCCAAAGTCATTTGAATTAAATTTGACAAATTATGAAGTGATAGAGCCTAAGAGGCAAATGTGTAATTTTGGAAATTTGGCCTTAATTAACATTTAGGCTTAATTCAATAAGGGGAAATGGGGCAACCTTCGATCTTGATTAACATATTTGGATGATTGAAATACAAGGGATTAATTGGTGGAAACCAATCTCACTTTTATTAATTAAAGGATAAATTTGTAATTTCCTTCAATTATCAAACTTTGGGAGTCTATCAAATTAAATGATCCTGAACTCAGGGGTATGGTTTTGGGTGTTAATAGCTCACCAATTTAATACCCCTATTTAATGATTCAAATGTCTTTTAAGAATTTTGATAATGAATCATCATCATCTGAAAACTCAATCTCTTTCAAAATATAACTAAGACGTCTATCAAGAGTCTAAAGGGCTTAATAAAGACCTAAGCTAAATCAAATCTGATTAAATGAGGATTAGAAAAGTAAACATAATTAAAATTGAACACCTTTAAAACACTACAAGCCGCCCAAGTTAAAAAGTTGGCTAAGTGTCTTGACAACATTAACTTGCCCCTTTAAGAATCTTCACCCACATAATTCTCAAATTAAATTATAAGTGATAATTACACTACTCTTAGGGATAATTGAAACATCAATGTTCACCGAGCATTAAAGGTATTTACAAGATGAGTTATTAAGCAAAATAATAATTTTGAATGAGCTCGAGATTTTTCACTAAGTAGTGAGAGAGAAGCATGGACCTACTTCTTTCTCTAGATCTGTTGGATACCTCGGAGGTCTATGTATTGCTTAACAAAAATCATCCTTAATCTAGTCAATAGAGACCCACCAAGATATGACCCAGGTTGGGTAGATCACCAAAACCTTACTTTTCTGTCACCAAAACCTTACTTTTCTTCACCAAAACCTTACTTTTCTGCTTTATGTAAAATTCTCTCATATGCATTTTAAATGGTGGAACGAAAAGGCTCGCCAGGTACGCTTTTTTTAGTTTACAGTGTTGTCTTTCTTGTAATTTCATACTCTACTCTTTTATGCTTACAAAACTTACATACTAAATAACAATGTTACCCTGCTTGGAAATCAAAACTGCTAGGATAGCCACCAAAAATAAAATCAATCAAGAAAAAAATCACCTCCACCACATTCAAAATATAAAACAACGCAAAATTTAATCACAAACATCACAAAAACTACTACTAAAACTAAATGAAGATGTCTTGATCGAATGATCAAGAATCCCTTGGAGGAGGTAACCTACGGTTGCTAACGAGGCTTCCCACAGTCTAAATGAAAGTACAGAACTCGTTAAGTTGAGTTTAGTAAATTCATTCGGACTAAGTGAATCTAATAGAAAATAGTGGTGCCAGAATGAGGGAATCATACGATCTTAACTAGTGTCGCTCTAATTAACTATAACATCCCTCATAAAATTTAAAGAACTACAATTATAGGGCCACCTGATTTGACATCATAACTTGACACCCCAGAAATCTCAAACTTGTCACGGCAAGGAGATTGGAGCTAGCATGGCGGGCAGCACAGCCATCTTCTGTAGCAAAACATGTCTTCCCCACCTAAACCAATTCCTTCCTTAGAATTAAACAACCAAGCCATAGGACTTCAAGGTTGTTTTCTTATGCAACATAAATCCTCAACTTATCTTTAAGCTTTTGCACAATCATGTTGTGGAATTTACACCCTAACTTGCCTTAGCATTCTGAGGTTGTCGTCCATCACAACCTTAATTCTCACATCTTCAAGGCTATTTGTATGATCGTTTCACACAAATGTAATCCCTAATAAAAAAAATCTGCAGCATGAAACACTTAAATGACTTCTCCTCAAAATCAAAGCCAAACCATTAGATAGACTAGGAAGTCACCGAGGTTTTCCTTTAGATCTATGACAACCCTGAGATCTTCCTCCTTTGGACTCTACAATAAATGTTCCAAATTTTAACTATTCCCTTTTCACACCTCTTTGTCTGATCTTGTTGAAAAGTCCTATCCTTTTGAAATCCTTAAAGATAATATTTCCTGATTTTTATGGAGAGTTTTCTTAGATGACTTCAGTCATTTAGGATATAATTAACTATAACAGCTTGCCCTTATAGAAAGCTTTTCCGAGCCCAGCTTAATATAAACCCTATTTAATTCTTCATAGTAAATAGAATAAATCATCGGCAAATAAAACGGTTTCGAAGACCAAACGAATGTCATATACTTCTCAGTTTATTTGATCGAGTCTCTTCCTCAAGTCTTGTGTTTATCCTCCGAGATAGATACAGGGTTTGAGGCACAACGCTCTTTCATTTAAACTATGAAGAATATGGGGTCAGTATGATTTCATATTTTTCTAAACATTAAAATGTCCTTCCAAACCGGGCGACGGGATTTCAATTTCGGTGACCGACAGCTTCCTACGGGCAACTCATCAACCAAAATACTGCCGACAGTAGGTAGCAGAGAAAAGGAGGCAACCATGATATGAAGATAAAAAACATAAGTCCTTCCTGCAAATAAGCAACAAATAATCCATGCTTTCTTAAAACCAGAAAATAGAAAACCATGTACTGCCTAAACCAAATGAAAGGCACCAATAGGTAACAGTAGCAAAATAGCATGGAAATAAAAAACAACTTGTTCTAGTGGGAAACCATCAGAGAAATAGTAAAGAGGGCCCACACATAAAAGGAATCAGAATAAAACATAAACAACATCCGCATCTAATGTAAGGAATATTGAGGTTATCTCCAAGTAAGAGCCTCTTAAGAAGCAAGGGAGGATCTACACCAATAAGAATCTCATCACAACCTTTTTTAGCTAACCAGTCAGCAGAGGCATTTCCTTCTCTGTGAATAAAGGAGAAAAGCACTTGAATCTGATTAGAAGTTATAAGGTGCCAAAAACGATTGTAGATATGAAATAAATTCCAAATTGGTGCACTGGCCTTTCTAAGCATGTCGTACACCATATTAGAATCAGTTTCAAAAATAAGCTTTGGAATTTTAAAGATAATAGCAATCTTAATAGCAAACCAAGCAGCCCAGCATTCAGTTTCCGTGGGGTCATTAATATTAACAGGAGTTGCAAAGAAACAAAATAGTCTTCCATTATTGCTTTTAAAAACCCCACCCGTGCCATCACCATTAGGAGTCCAGCTCCCATCAATGTTAGCCTTAATCCAAGTCTGGGGAGGGGGTTGCCATATCAGAAGAAGAGTTCATCCACCCTAATTGAAAGTATTACTTCACTTGGTTTTAGCTACGAACTTGGTAGCTTTAAAATAATATGATAGTATATGTGAAAGAGTGAGAGGAAGAGCAGGAGGGGAGTTGTTATGCTTGTAGTTATTCCAAGAAGACCATAAGAACCATAATATAATTAAAGGAAAATAAGGAAGTTTTTTATCATATCTCTGAGAAGATTTCCAAGCATCCAAAAAGTCTTCCAGATGAAAAGAAAAGGGCTAGTGGATGTTAAAGAGCTAGTCAACCATATTCTAAACAACATGTGCAAAGGAGCAAGAAAAAAACTAATATGTGTAAGTTTCCTCATCACAGTTGCATATGACACACCTGGAGGCTAATCTCCATCCTTTGAGCTTTAATATATCATCAAGGGGAAGTAAGGATTTAAGAGATCTCCACAGAAAAAAGGAGATAGAGGGAGAAGTGTATGAATTCCAATAATGTGATCCCCATTACCAATCTTTAAAAGTATGCATACTATAATAAAGCATTTTGGAAATGGAGGCAGTAGAGGTAAACTTCCAAATAGGAAGGATGGGATTTGTAACAATGAAGGCAGCCTCTTCTCCCACAAAAAGTTTAAGTTTGTCAGTGTCCTAATTGCCATTAATCCAAAAATATGAGAATAAGATATTGTCAGTAAGAGGAGATGCAACATTTTGAAAAATAGAGGGAGCCTACTATTCATGCCAAAAAGAGACCTTCCCCTAACAAATATCCCAATAAATGAAACGATTGGCAAAAGATATAGCCCTAATAGGAGATTTCTAAATTTTGGAATCCCCCACCTTCCAATTAACCAAAGTAGGATGCACATGGGAACAATATTTGTGAAGAATAAATTGAGCCCAAAGAGAAGAGCCAGCCCTGAATTTATACCATAGCTTACACATATTGATCTTAGCAATATGATGGAGATTTTTATGGAGATTTTTAAACCCTAAACCCCCATGTGAAAGAGGTTCACAGATTTTAGGCCAAGACAACCATGGCTTAGTTTTACTAGGCCCAGACCACAAGAATTTATTAAAAATATGCTCAAGAGATTTTTGTGTGCTCTTCTTTAAGTTAAGAACTTCCATGGAATATAGATGAATGCTTTGAAGAACGCTTTGCAAAAGCCTAAGCCTTACCCCAAAGGAAAAAAAAACATTTCTCCACTCATTAGCTCTTCTTTTAATTTTCTCCACCACAAAATCAAGCTAAGTTTGTTTCGTTCTACCTCTAAGAAGGTTAATAACACCAAGATACTTAAGAAGGAGAAGTGCCACAGTGTAACCAGTATAGGATGTGGCCTAGTTGGAATGATCAGTGCTAACATATTTCCCAAAGTATAAATAACATTTAGATTTATTAAACTGAAGCCCAGAAGTTTGCTAAAAAATATTAAGCTATTTCATTAAAAACTTGAAGAAAATTTTGGAGGCATTGGAAAAGATAATTACATCATCAGCATATGCTATATGGCTTACCTGAATCTTAGACTTATGATAATAGTGATTGTAAGGATGAGTTTCATACAATTTGTTAATAAGCCTGGAGAAATAATCAAATGCCATTATGAAAATGTTAGGAGAAAGGGAATCTCCCTGTTTTATACCTCTCTTGGCATAAAAGAAGCCATAGGAGTTGCCATTAACAACAACACTATAGTGGTTATTATATAACCATCTCTTAATAAGAGTACAGAAATCAGAGGAAAAACCTTTAGCATGAAGAGTGTTAGTGTTGCGTTCTCCATGTTTAAAATGAATATCATTTGCCTTTTGTTGTAGGAATTGCTCCACCAAAGAGATGGCATCAAGCATGTCAGCATGTTTTCGAGCAACCTCATCAATCAAATTATAGTCAGAGATAACCTGAGCTTTAAGAGAATCAACTAAATGTTGGGCTTCAGTAACTTCCTTGTGGACATTGCCTAAAACATCATAATTCCACCTCATCAACAAAAAAATAACTTTCTTGTGAAGTTTCCAAAGGACATACCAAGGATCACCAACACCATCAAAATGTCAAGCCTATTTAACAGGACTCAAGAAAGTGTGATGAGAGTCCCAAACATTCAGAAATTTAAAAATGCACCTTTGAACTTTATTGTTGAAAGCAATAGTGAGTAAAATAGGATTGTCATCAGAGCCAGAGTGATTTAAGTGTTGGACTTGATAAACAGGGTAATAATTTGAGAAATGATGGTTCTCAAAGAATCTATCCAGACGTTAAAATCTAAAGCCTCTCCTCCAAGTGTAAGGACAACCAGAAAAATTCAAATAAAAAAGGCCTCCATCGATGATATGATCACAAAATCGGTTAACAAGAGAGGTGCCTCATTTACCTCCACCTCTACGCTCATCAAGTTTTGTGATCATATTGAAATCACCACCCACAAACTAGTTATCATTAATGGTATTACCCATTTGTATAAGTTGTTCCCAGAGAGAGTATTTACTTTGCATAGAGCAACCAACATAAACAAAGGTAGCCCAACCATAATAATCCTCCAGGTGATATTTGAAAATAATGAATTGTTCATCATCTTGAATAATTGAGATATTGACATTGCGTTTCCAGAAAAGCCAAATTTTGTTATTTTTATTGCAGAAAGAATTGTACTTCTTAAACTTCATGATAATTCTATCTTTGTTCATGGTAACCAAAGGCTCCAAAATAGCAAAAAAGAAATGTTTATGGACCCTGCAAAGGTGTTTAAGTCTATTAAGAGAGGAAGGGTCCGCCACTCCCCTAATATTCCATACCTTGACATTAAACATGATGTCTCAAGCTTGCTCTCCTAGAAGATCTAGGAGAGCTATTACCTTGATCTCCATCAGAGTAATAAGTACCTTTCTGTATGATATCGCTTGTATTTAATTAAGAAAGCTCATTTTTCCTTTTATTCTTTTTTCTTTATGATATTTGAACTAGCCATTCTTGCTCTAGGGAATTTGTAGCCGCAGTTAACCTATCCTGAACATTAGGTAGATGGTCTGTAGTGGTGGTGCTTCCTAAATTTTGGATAACAATTGCTAAAGGTTCAACCTGCACAGTACCTTAAACAAGGGCAGAAGGAAGTTGTTCATGTAAATCAGAAACACCCTCAATTATGGGACAGGAAGGTGCCTCCTGCACCTCATTTGTGAAGAAGGTTCATGTATTTCCAATAAATCAGTGTCTAACAGAGGGGAAGAGGGAGGTGGAATTGATGTGGGGATGTTGTAATCAACAATAATTGGAGGATTAAGTTCAATAATTTTATTTGGGTGGTCTGTGTGCATCAGCTCTGGGCCAGAAGCAGAAACATCTTTACCATGTTTATCAAACCCTATTTGTAACTGTGGATTCAAGCAATAATTGAAGCAGTATGACCAAATATCAAGCAGTGGGATTAGTAATAAGGATGCCGCTCTAACTCAAGAGGTTGCTAGTAGCCTGGATGTGGAGTACCAATCCAAATTTCACACATAATGGTTGAGTAATATCATGTTCTACTAGAACTCTAGCTTAAGAAGGACTAGTAAGCATATAAGTTGGAGTATCCATTTTCACTGGTTTTCCATAAGCTGTGGCAAGTGAAAAAAGGATTTTATGATCGAATAGATGAAGTTTTAAACCTAGAAAACACAACAAAACTGGGATAGTAGGAGGTTCAGCTTTTGGATCAAAGGAAACTGTCCATTTCAGGACTTTCATAAGTCTGTCTTCAATGTGCATAGTTCTATTATAGAAGATTTTCGTATAATCTTCATCATTGGACAATTGGATAAGAATATGCTTGTCATCTAACAAACCAATCTTTCAACATCCCTTGAGTTTTATCATTTCAAATTCTCGCATAATAAAATCAAGTTTAGGGAGACCATAAGAAAATTTTCCCACTAGAGTGAGCTTATAGGAAGAGGCAAGGATATTAATATCAATATGAGTAAGGAGAAGTGCAAGCTTGCCATTTTCTTTACTTATACCCTTAATGAAATTATAGTCTCCTTCATATTGAGATTATCATGAAACCCTTGAGGAAAAAAACCAGAATCCCCAACATCAGAGGAGCTCCCGCTAGCAACGACAGCCACAAAACTTTTATCCAACGACATAGCAAGAAAATAGAAATAAAGTTAAGAGAACTAGACAGAGTAAGTGAGGAAAGCTCTCACCCAGATGATCAACCAAAAAGAAAACCTTGATCGCCTCCAAAATCACTAGAGCAGGGAACCCTAGCAGCCATCATTCTATATTATATAGTAGCCATATAAACACACACACACACACACACACACACACACACACACACATATATATATATATATATATGAGTAATAGAGCAGCTCATGGCTCCTTACGTGTTAATAAAGAAAAAGTTTACACATATGGGGGAGGGATACTGAATCCCCATCTAAAAATAAAAAAAAGTACATCAAAATCCTACAGGTTCCACTATCCACAGTACAACTCCACACAAAAATAAAAAATACATGTAGTTCCACAGAAAATATACTAAAATAAAAAGTATACTCAAAATTTACATGTATACCAAAACCCAATTCAGCAATAGTAAAGGAGAAAGCATTCAAATAAGAAAGTGCGTGTCCATAAGAATCAATCTAATGATTAGTACGTAACTGCCTTACAAAGACTATATGAGGCAGTAACCTAGTATTTGCAAAAAGACTAAATTTCTTGATAATAACAGTATAGAAACTCAAAATCATAGGTAGGAGAGAAAAGTCCAGTGGAAACAACCACAAACTCATACTCAAACTGCCGCCAGTGAAACGATATTCTGCTAAGTCATAAAGTGACTGCAACAGATAAATCTTGGCAGAAGTAATAATAGCAAAGAGAAATAATATAAGAAAACTTTAAAATCCTGAGACAACAGAAAGAAGTGATCCATAATTCTGTACAACCATGAGTAATAGTGATAAGTTGCATCAAACTAGCAAAAGCCTAGTGAAGCCTCCCGTAATTAGTAATATCAGCAGTGTGTAATTTTAAGGGCCAATTTGTAAAATGCTTTTTAGTAAGTGTTAAGAGGTAGTAGAAATCATAAGCATCATTAGAAACCCAAAATAGAAGCAATGAGATACAATTGATACTAACAACAGCTCCACTTAAATTCTGAGGCACTACAAAATCCCATCAAAGATGACCCAAGTACATTACAAGCTCAAGCAGCAAAATCCTGTGTTATCTAGCATGCATCCATATAGAGATTAGTAAAATTGGAGCTACCAAACTAGCTCTTAACCTATCTACATATAGAAATAAGTTATTAAGCCAAAAATCCAAAAATTTCACTCTACATCAATCCAGCAGTTTGAGACCAGCAAATTAACATCATATATTTGCACAAGCAAAGTAGTTTACATAGAGACACCCAAATCATCTTTCCAGAAGGAAACATTACCATCACCAATGTCCCAAAATATAAAATGTGAAGCAACATCTCGAGCATCAATAATGACCTCCCAATGCTTTGAATCTCCCACTCTCCAATTAAGAGTAGAGGGATGAAAATTTTTACAATACTTATGTAGAATTAATTTAGCTTGTAGTGATTCTCCCAACAAAAATTTAAACTAGAGTTTACACTTATTTATATCAATAATATGTTGCAGAGTTTTGAACCCAGAAAAATATCTTTCTATATTTATGTATGTCTATTTATATATACAAAAAAATTATTTATATATATTTATGCTTATCTAATATATATATATATATATGTCAATATGTATCATATATATATATGTATGTATGTATCTAAATAGAAAGATGTATTTATGTACTTTGATACATAGAAACATACATGCATACACACACTTATATATATATATATATATATAAAGGATGAAGGCTTTGGCGGTGGCTAGGTTTTGCTCTAACATCCATGGTGATTTCACTTTCCTTCTTTCTTTGTGAGATATTTCTTTTACCCTTCCTTGCTTCTCTTCTTGATTTTCGTTATGCCTCACGTTCCTCGGTCCTTTGTCGATGCTATTTTGGATGGGGGGGATTCGACCACACTTACAATGGAAATGTTTCCACAATGCTTTTATGATGCAATTATTATTGCAGAGAATTATACTTTCATTAAGAAATTGAGGGAAAAAATGGGAAGCTTGTTGTGTTTGTTACTGAGGATGAAACTTCTATCTTTGCTTCTTCCTATTGTCTAGCCCTAATGAGTAAAGTTACATATGGTATACCTAAATTTGTGTTAATCAGTAAAGAATTTGAAAGGTATGTATCATAAAATGGAGGCATATCTTTATACAACTTGCAAACAATGTGGACTATACATGCCTCTTTGCAAAATGATTTATGCAAATAGAAAATAGTGTGATGAAATTTTGGAAATGGTCCATTAATTTTGATCCTAAGACTGAATTACCTATAATACCGGTATGGATACATTTTCCAAGGCTTAAACTCCATCGATTCAATCATAAAATTCTACTTTTTCTTGTTGTTGCTTATGGTAGCCTTTGAAAATGGATATGGCTACTTATACTTTGTTGAGACCATCTAAAGGATGTATTCTTATTGAATGAGACATAACACAACCATTCTGTAAAAAAATTTGGATAGGATTGCAACAGCAAGGTTACTGGCAACCTGTTGAAATTGAACGATATTCTCCTTACTGCACTCATTGTTCTATGTTCGACCACCAAACCACTTCTTGCTTTCAATTCAATCCTCAACTCAGAAACTCTCATAATGCACCACATACTATTTTACCTACTATCAACAAATATATTGAACAACATGACATCCCATCTATAGTTGAAAATGTGGTTGACTTAGTTGATAATCCTGTTATTAGTACAGTTACTTCTAACTTGCATACTATAGGTACTGAAGCCTTACATAATTGCACTCATGTTATCCCTCAACAAATGCATATAAATGAAGATATTATTTTGGCTGAAGATTTTAATGAACACAATACTAATGTGGCTACTGAAGAGCCTATGGAAACAACATTATTAGCAGTTCACAATATTACTGACAGTGGGAATTTAATTCCCCCTAGAACTACTGCTCACCCTCCTATAGATGGGGCTTTTTTTAATATTGCTGATATTAATACATCCTTACCAAATGTTACTATAACATTATAAAATGAGTGGTAGGTTCAAAAACATTCACGAAAAAAGGCTAAAGTAATAATGAGCTATCTGGACTTCATGCTAGCAAGATTATTCAAGAAGGAATTTCACTCTAATGGGGAACAGTTGGTTAACTCTACTATATCTTCTAGAAGGGTTGGCTCACACCATCATGTTTAATATTACGGTTTGGAACATTAGGGAGTGGCAGACCCTAACTACCTTAATAGGCTTAAAAATCTCTGTAGGGTTCATAAATTTCTCATTTTGCTATTTTGGAACCTTTGGTTCATGTCAATAAAAGCAGAATTTTAAATAAATTCAAAGGTTACCATTCTTATTGCAATGTCAACAAGAAAATTTGGGATTTTTGGAAGCCCACTGTTACTCTTTCCATTATTGAAGATGAGGAACAATATATTCTTACTAAAATCAGTTTTGAAGACTTTCAAGGGTGGTGTATTTTTTTTATTCTACCTCTTTTGCATGAAATATAACTGCTTTGGCAAAAACTTGAGTTTATAGGTAGCATTATAAATGAGAACTGGTTTGTTGGTGGTGACTTTAAAATGATCCTAAATCCTATGGAAAGAAAATGGGGTGGTAGAGTTGAGTCATCTCTTATTAGCAGATTCTCTAACTCTATTTCTAATGCAGGACTCTATGACTTGGAATATTTTGGATCTACTTATACATGGAGGAGGGGTTTTCTCTATCAAAGATTGGATTGATTTTTGGTTAATTTTTCTTTTATAAATCACTTTTCTATTATGAAGGTTCAGCATTTGAGCTATGCCACTTCTGATCATAATCCTATTTTGCTCACTTTGGCTTTCACTATTAAACTGGCCATATCTCATTTTAAATTTCTTAATGTTTGGATATCACATGATACTTATTTAAATTTGGTGAATCAAGCTTATAAATTTGAAGGATTTGTGACTCTTTGGTTTGCTTATAAGACTCCTAGATGAACGTCTCCATACAAATTTATTTTTGGAAAAACATGTCACTTATCAGTAGAATTGGAGTATAAAGCATTTTGGACTATTAAGGAATTTAATTTTAATTTAAAGGATGCTGGTGAGAAAAGATTATTGCAACTCAATGAACTTGAGGAGATTAGAAATGAAACATATGATAATGCAAAAATCTATAAATTAAAAATGAAAATATGACATGATCGGAAAATTATTCAAAAGAAGTTTAAACCTTGACAAGAGGTTTTATTATATATTACAAGATTAAGATTATTTCCATGAAATCTAAAGTCTATCATTATTAAATATCTAACACTATAAAGATATTTAAACTTAATAAGCATTGATTGAAACATTATTTTGAAGGGCTCATACCACAATTTAAAGAAGTCTTAATGTTAAGTCAACCCAACTAATCAAATGGTATGTCGGTCTAACGACATTAATCCAAGCGCTTTATGTCTGGCTTCTCTGGTGCTCTGCTAGGGTTTCGGCAGAATGGTTCTTCTAGATGTTGCTAATGGTCTATTCTTAGCTGCTATCTCAAGATTTACTAGATTTTTCTTCTTATATCTTTGGTTTCTTCAAGTTCTACTTTTCTCTAGCTCTTTCTCTCTTCCCGGGCATCTGATATTCAAATTATTACTGTTCTATTGCTTAGCTTCACTGTTGCTATTTTGTTTTAATTTATGAATCTTGGGGTTTGTCTTTGCTGGTTCCTTTACTTACTCTACTATCGAAACAGTTTCTCTTTTGCTCTAAACTGTGTGTTTCACCGTACCTGTTCTGTGGTCAGTTTTCAGAGATGACTGATCCAAATGCATGCTATTGACCTGGCTACTAATATTCAGTGGGCTAAGGCCACATTTACTGACATTGTTGGGAAAGGTTTTGAAAATGTCCAAAACCCAGATGACCTAGTCTTCCCTCAAGAGTACCATGAGGGAAATGACCCTCTTTTCAAACCTATTTGTAAGAAAAGTGGGAATATGGCTATCTTTTTTACTGAGGAGGACATAAATGGCCTTACAAAATGCTATAAATTCTCATTATTTGGCAAAGTTCAACTTGGTCATCCTAGAATCAAATTTTTGAGAAGATTCTTTGATGGACTAAAATTCAAAGGAGCTTGGAAAGTGGGACTTCTTGATGGGAGACACATACTCATCAACCTAACAAGGTAAGAAGACTATGCCAGAATATTCTCGAAATAGTCTATACTGATTAAAGGTATCTCAATGAAGTTATTAAAGTGGACACTTGATTTTGACCCTAGTAGAGAATTGCCAATTGTCCTCATTTGGTTTAAGTTACCAGGGCTTAAACTCCACTTCTTCAAGCATAAAATCCTTTTCAATATTGGCAAAGCTTTGGGAAGACCATTGAAGTTGGATGCCCCTACCTCTAATTTATCAAGGCCATATGTTGCTAGAATCTTGATTGAAAGAGATATTACCTTACCAGCTGTGGAGGAAATTTTGTTGGGTATTGAGCATAATGGATAATTGTAGAAAATCATAGCTGAACAAAGGCCACATTAGCCACTTTACTGCCACCACTGCAAAATTTTTAGCCATACTGATGAGAAATGATTTAGGCTTCATCCTAATCTTAGAAGAAGGTTAGCCATATCTAATTCAGAGGGAAAAGAGGTGAGGAAAAAGAGGCCCAGAGGCCCAAGGAATTGAGATACTAGCTGATGATAGAACTGCAACCCATGATTATGAATTTGCTGCGGCAAGGACTCAGGTGGCTCCTTTACAGGAGTTGGCTTAGTTATTTCATAATATTGTTAAAAGTGTTTTTAACCCTAATAATTCTATGCAAACTATTTCACCTCCTCAGGTTGAGCAACTTCACTCTATTCCAACATCACGTCAAGTTGAACAAGTTGAACAATTTCAGTGTACTACAGCTCAAAAACCCCCTGTTGAAATTAGGAATACTGTTACTGATATTCCTTTTGAAGATCCTTTGCTCTTGCATATGGAAAAAGATTTAGAAGAGGGTTGGCAAGTTTAGAAATCAAAAAAGAAGTAAATTCCCTGAGAATTAAGGAATCTCCTTCCTTCCTCTTCATCTTTAGAGGAAGACCTCACCCTCCCCACTAGCACAGTTAGGACTAGGAGGAGGGGAAAGTCCACCTCAAATGGATGATGAATTTAATCTGTTGGAATGTTAGAGGATTAGCACATCCTAGATCCCTTAATAAAATGTTGGCACTCAATAGGATGTATAAACCTTGGATCATTGTTATTCTTGAACCTATGATATCTAAACATATCAACAAAATTGTGAGCAAATTCTCTGGATTTCAACTACTTGTTAACACTAACAGTAAAATTTTGTTGTTTTGTAGTAAGGAAATTCAGTGTACTGTCATCAAAGATGGGGACCAATTTATACATGTGAAGCTTAATTTAAATAGTTATAATGGCTTCGCCACTTTTATTTATTTTGGTTGCTCTTCCACTGCTAGACAAGAACTTTGGCAACAATTGCAAGACTTCAAATATTCTATGAAGGATTTCCAATTTGTTGGGGGTGATTTCAACTGTCTCTCTTCACCCAATGAAAAGAAGGGTGGGAGATCTCCTGATATCAATCTTATGAATTTCTTCAATGATAATATCCAGTCTGCTGTGCTTTATGATTTGGGATTTACTGGTCCTAAGTACACGTGGAGAAGGGGGAGGACATAAGAGAGGCTGGATAGAATATTGGTGAATGGGATTTGGTTTAGAGTTTTTCTCCATACAGATGTTCAACATCTTGCAATGAGTGGGTCTGACCATAGACCTATTCTTATTGTTATATCTGCTAACACTACTAAAAGTAAATCCAACTTCATATATCTGAATATGTGGTCCATGCCTTGTGATTTTTTAAATCAAGTCTCCCTGGCTTGGGCTGATGTACACCATCATAATCCTGGTATCAAACTATGGCTATTACATAAAAAAGTCAGTAAACATCCCTCTAAGTGGAACTGGGAAGTGGTGGGGAACATTGACAGCAAGGTTCTGGAGCCTGAAAAGACGGTACTGAATATTGAACATCTTCTGCTCAATGGATCTGGGTCTGAAACAGATCTACATTCTGCTAATGAAAAATTTCTAGAAGCCATCTCTATGGAAGAGGACTTCTAAGCTCAGAAGGCTAATAGGATTAAATTGTGTGATGGTGATAGAAATTCTATATATTATCATGCCTGCATCAAATATGGGAGGAAATGCAATACTATTCATAAAATCACTACCCAAGATGGAAAATTGATTACATCTGCTGATGGTATAGCTTTGAATGTTGTTTAGTACTTTCAAGAAATTTTCAAGCAACCTACTGTCCACAAGCCTTTCATTCAATGCACTATTTTTGATAAGGAAAGGGAGTTCACTCAAAGCCTTACACTCACTGATGTTCCTGATGAGAAGGAAATCTTGGAAGCACTCAATTCTATTGACAGTTCTAAGGTTGCTGGACCAGATGGGTTCACAGCTAATTTTTACAAAAAGGCTTGGTTGATTGTGAAAGGAGATGTTATTGCAACAGTCCAAAGCTTTTTATAGGGTGCTGATCTCCCTAAATTATTCTCCTCCTCTACTATTACTTTGGTTCCCAATGGAAAAGCTTCTCATAAATGGGAAAATTTCAGACCTAAAAAAAATTTCAGACCTATCAGCCTTACTTCTGTTATTTCAAAGATGATCTGCAAGGTTTTGGTCCATAGATTACAACCTCACTTGAATCAAATTATCTGCAGGAATCAGACAGCTTTTATCAAGGGTATAAACAAAATGGATAATGTTCTTTTGGCCTAAGAGTTGGTATTGGATCTAGACAAAACCACTAGAGGAGGTAATATTATTTTCAAATTGGATATCGGAAAAGAATATGACACAATCAGTTGGAACATTATTGAATAGGTTCTCATTACGAGAGGTTTTTCTCTTTCTTTTGTTTTTCTAATCAATAGATGGCTGGCAAATAATTTTCATTCAGTCTTTATTAATGGAAATTCATATGGCTTCTTTAGTGCATCTAGAGGTATTAAACAAGGTGATCCACTCTCTCCTACCATCTTTATTTTGTTTTTTGACTACTTATCTAGAGTTTTGAATGAGATGGCTATCAGGAAACCCCACTCCCTTTATAGTCATGATCTTCCATTGTAATCAATCATTTGGCTTTAGGCTGATGATATTATTATCTTTTCCAAGGCCTCCAAATTGCTGTAAGAGCATTATGCAGTG
Organism: Phalaenopsis equestris; assembly: GCF_001263595.1. Lineage (NCBI taxonomy): Eukaryota > Viridiplantae > Streptophyta > Magnoliopsida > Asparagales > Orchidaceae > Phalaenopsis > Phalaenopsis equestris. The sequence goes on along the minus strand of NW_018165616.1, from coordinate 256,395 downwards.
CTTGGAGAATTTCAAGGATATTTCTAGAATGAAATTGAATGTCCAGAAGTGCATTTCTCTTTTTAGCAAACAGTGCAAGAGTGAGTTTAAGAACTGAGTCTCATACTTAACTGGCTTTACCAACAGCTGCCTTCCTGTGAAATATCTGGGAGTGTTTCTGATCAAAGGGAGAACTAAAAAATTTTAGTTTAATCATATCCTTGAAAATATTCAATGCAAACTGCAGGCTTAGGAGAATACTTATTTGTCCAATAGGGGTAGGATAACCTTTGTGAGGAGTGTATAATCTGCCATTTCATCTTATTTATTTCAAATGAATGTTATGACAAAGGCTACTCAAAAATAATTGGAAGGAATGTTCAATAGATTCCTGTGGGATGGTGAAAGGAAACAAAAGCACTAGATCACTTGGGTTAAGGTTTGTAAACCTTTAAAGGAAGGAGGTTTATGCCTTAAGTCCTTCCCTCAATTAATGCACACTAACCTTTGTAAGCTCTGGATTAAATTCAGATCCCAGGACTCTCTTTGGGCTGAATTCTTAAGGGTTAAATACTGTAAACAACAGCACCCTAGTCATATATCTAATGATTTGGGGGACTCTCCTATTTAGAAAAAGATGCTACAGGTTAGGGAGGAAGCTGAACAAATGTTTGTCTGGGAGATTGTTGAAGGATTGATAAACATTTTGTGGGATAATTGGTCTTTGGATGGTAGCCTACGTCAAGACCACATTGCCCCAGCCTTCCCCATGTTAGTTAAGGTTCTATGGGAGAATGGCAATTGGAATATGAACCCTATCCTTCCATTCTGCAACCCCTCTCAGCTCTCAAATATACAAAAAATCTCTATTGTCAAAGGGAAAAAGGATAGAATTGTGACTAAAAAGAACCTTTCTCAATCTACCCCTCTCCAACAGGTGGTGGATTGGGGTCATATGATTCGGAACAGGTTTCTTACTCCTTCAATGTCCTTCTTCATTTGGAGACTCTTCTTTAAGCTGATTCCCACTGATGATATCTTAAAATTGAAGGGCCTTAGAGGTCCCTCTAGATGTACTTTTTGTCTGTCAGAGGAGGAGACCCTTGCTCACCTTTTTATTGCCTGCCCTTGGGTAAAACAAGTTTGGAATTTTGTTCTAGCTAAGATTAATGTTCCTTCCATGAATCTTTCATGGGATGTTTCCTATAATTGCTGGTCTGATTGGAGGGGTGCTAAACTTCAGGATATCCCTAATATTGTTGCTTGGTTTGTTTGGATGGCTAGAAATCAATTGAAGTATGAAGCTACTCCCTTAGATGCCATGAAAGTTGGTATGAATTGCATAGCTTATCTTCAAAAACTGATTAAATTTAAAAAGTTTAGTTTTGTATTGGAGATGGCCCCCTCTTCCAAACCTTCAATCACTAAAGTTCTTAAAATTTGCTGGTCTCTCCCTCATAATGGCTAGAAAAAAGGTCAACACTGATGGTAGTTATACTCCACAATCTGCAGGTATTGGTGGTGTCTTCAGAAATCACAAAGGGAATTGCATTTTATATTTCCAGTCTCCTGTTTTGGCTGTGGACCCCCTTGAGGTTGAATGTCAAGCTATTTTTTTGGGCTCTCTATTTTGCAAAAGTCTATATTCTTAACCAACTGTGGGTTGAATCTGATTCCTTACTTCTTATCAACATCATCAAGGGTTCTTCTGACATCCCCTGGAACTTAATTTGTTGGATTTCTGGGATTCATCTTCTTCTGAAGAGGTGCTCCACAGTTTTCACTGACATACATAGAGAAGTTAATAGACCATCCAATTGGTTGGCTAGAAGGGGTCTCCAAACATAAGTATCACTGGTTAGCAAGAGGATTCCTCCTCTACTGACCTTCCTATTATTTGGTGACCTTCTTTCTATCCCACACATTAGATAGTCTTCTCTTTTTTTGGTTGTCTTTCCTTTTGAGAGGTTGCCTTCTTTTTCTAGGCCCTCTTCACTTGTTTTGTAACTATTTTATTTTTAATGTTTTTAAAAATATTGCCGTTTTATGTGTTATATATATATATATATCTTTATATTACTATTTTCTTTGTTAAGTGTTCATATATTAGTAGATAATAATTGTACAAAATTTTATATATCATAAATTAAGACAATATTAGTATTAGAGGAAAATTTGGAATCAAATTGATTGAAAACATGAAAAGACACAATTTTGGCCTCTAGCACCGATGGCGCCAGCATGTGCGATGACGGTGGCTGAAGACAGACCATAGCGCTGACAACGCCATCAGGAGCGTCGATGGTGTCGATAGCAGTTTGATGGTTTAGGACAAAATTTGGCAGACTTTTGACGAGATTTTGCTCAGTATCAACCATCGGGAGTTGTTTTTAAGGTCATAAAAACTGCCTTGGATGACCAAAAACTTCATATTTTCAAATTCCATGGCCTCCAATTCTAGAAATACTTCCAAGTATGGAGTTTTCAATAGAAAAAGGTTTATCAGTTTTTACATGCAAATATTATACAACAAAATCATTACAAAGAAGAGGATTATCAAGGAGAGAGGCTTTGTCAATCATGGATTGATTAATCCAAGTTCTTCGATTGATAAAATCATTGTACAAAGGCGATGGGAGGTTTTGTGCTGCACTAACGCTGCAGTTTTTGTACCAGTAGTGAAGGAATTCTATGTCAGCTTACATTGAATTACCCAAGGAGTTGTCTTTGTACGAGGTAAGGATGTACCATTTACTCTTGTGCTTATCAATGAGTTGTATATGATAGAAAGTATTCCAATCTGTCATTATACAAACTTTATCCCTACCAGAGATTTGATGCAAGATGTCTATTATTTTCTGACGAATGAAAGTGATATTTGGAAAATGCGAGATAGAGGATATGTTAGTTTCTCTACTGTTAGTTTCTCTACTTCATTGACTTCATTGCTTAATTCAATATCGAAGCAGTGACATTTCTTCATTTCTGCAAAATTACTCCATACCATGAAGATTTGTAGAGTCATCAAAGAAAGTGCAATTTGAATTATTGCATTCAAATGGGAAGATCCATTAAAGAAAGTGCAATTTTGAATTATTGCATTCAAATGGGAAGATCCATTAATATAGAATCTATATTATTTAAATATGTTATGAGTATTATTATGAATGGGTCCATTTATGCACTTGGGCATCCTTCTACAATTTTCCTACTTTGCAGTCAATCTTAAGTTCCACATGAAAGTTGAGAAAAAGTTTTATTACGTTGGGAGCCCATGATTCCTATTGATGATAATTATGTTGGGAATGGGAACGAAGCATTAGATGTTATCTTAGATTATTCATCACATGCTTCAACTCCATTGATGCCACCAACAATTGGAAGTTCACTTGCTATGGAAAACAAATTGAATAAAATTAAAAGAGAACTTCAGAGTATTATGAATGCAATAGAAGATCTTATGTACCTTTTCAATCACCTAGATTGGAGGATGAAAGACAATTCTGATCATACTAGAACATTTGAAATAGGATTAGTGCAAATGTTTAAAGAAAAGAATGGATCAAAGAATATTCGACTGATCAATTCCTGTACTGACCCTTCTACAATTTGTACGTTCATTACCAGACTATGAGAGATATTAGAGAAGGAGAAAGCACTGAAAATGAGGCAGAACAATTGAAGAATTTGGACTCTCTCTACTACTAAAAATATTTATGTACTTAATGTGATTGTGTGGAATTGATTTAGTTTGCTTTCCTTTAGAATTCTGAACTTTGATTGTGTGTATAGTTTTGTGTCAGCGTATAATGTTGTGGCTTGATTTTGACGCTGATTTATAAATTAGTTTTCTTAATATGTGTGAAAGTGTGATTAGAAAAATGTGTTTGTAAAAGTCTATTTTCATATATAAAAGTTAGTTTGTTGTTGTTTGTGAAAATATTTGTTTGTGATAATGTTTGTTTGTGAAGTATTGTTAGATAAAAATTGTGTTTAAAAAATACGAAAAAGACTTTGGAGAAAATTGAAAAGAAATTGAAAATTGAAAATATCAAAAAATGGAATTTTTAGGCCTACAACGCCGACAGCACTGACATGGGCGCCGACGGTGCCCTCGATCCGAGATTAGCCTTTAACCCTTTAAAATTCATGATTTTCACCGTAAACCGCCATTTTTACCTTTCAGTCACCTTCAACCTCCGGTTTTTGCACCTAGTTATTTAGCTTGCATTTGCTTGGGTTTGAGGCAATTTTAAGGCAAAGGAACTTCGCATTTCATCTTCTCTAGGTAAGAGCTACACTTTGAACTCTAAAATTTTGGTTTTCACCATTGATTTATGTCACATTTTTGAGATTCGAAAACTTTGGAATTTTTTGAGAGATTTTGAGTAAATCCTTTGGTGAAGAACTCTTAGTATATTTAAGTTTAAATCGTTTTACATTGTGATTTTCTGAATTTTTGGAATTTATTCAAATTTTTATCAAATTTTCTTAGATTTCCCATGGCGCCAAGAATGAGTAAAAGAAAAAAGAAAATTAGACTATGTTGAACTAAAATTTGTTAGCTTCAGGGCTAGTGGTCGATTCAATAGTCTACTCGAGCATAAAAAAAGTAATTCCGGATCGTGATTTTAAAAATCACGAAGGAGAAGTCAAGCAATTAATCAATGCTTGACAGTGGGAAAATTTCTATTATTTTAGTGCTGATGCAATTATTGGTGTAGTGATGGAATTCTATGCCAACTTTATTAAGGTTTCTGACGACTTTGATTTTGTTCGTGGGAGAAAGGTGGAGTTTTCTCCAAGAAAAATTATAGAGTTTTACCATTTAGAAGATGTTTACAGTTTCCAGTATAAATCATTTTCTACTACGAATGAGGCCTTAGATGAGGCTATTTCTTTTCTTACTAATCGAAGAGGGACCTGGAAAGCCAAAAATGGTGTTAAGGTAAACTTTCCTCTTTTTATGCTTAATGTAATATCTAAGGCCTGACACTATTTTATTTCTGGAAGAATGATTCCGATAAATCATCATAGTGAGGTGACCAAGGATAGAGCCATCCTGAACTTCTGTATTCATTAGGTGATGAGGATAAATGTAGGCTCTATTATTTATATGAACACTAGATCTATTGCTCTGGGAGAGACCACTAGTAGTTTAGCACACCCTGCACTTATTTTCACACTCTGTGAATAGGAAGAAGTTGATTTTAGACTTGAGGAAGAGAAGATTGAGCTTCTAAAACCTATTGGGCTTTCCAATATAAGGACATGTGAATCTAATGTTGAGTGGAGATCTGGAAGTAAGACCAGAGATATTCCTTCTACTTCGAGGACCCCTACTTCTAGTGACCCTACAAAACAAGAACTTTTAGACCAAATGATGATCCATCAGGGAGATATTTTAAGAATGGATCATAGATTGCAAAATATTGATGCCAGAAATGCTCACACTGATAATTTGATACGGAAAAAGTTCGAATATGATGTTGCTTATGATGATGCATTCGTGAGCTACATGAAGGGCGATGATTCAGTTCAGTTTCCTACTCACCATGTGTTTACTCCATATCAATGACAGAATTTGAATGTGGAAGAAGAAGAAGATGATGATGATGATTGGTGATCTTTCTTTTAGTGTATGTTTGATTGTACATTGTTATTTTGCTTTTTATTTTTTTTATACTGTTGAGATTGTTTGTTGTTAGATTGTGAGACTCTATTTTATTGTTATCTTGTGAAACTGTAGTTTGTAAAACTATTTTCATTTCTAGATTTTAGTTTAATTTTTCTGTTAATTTTAGTATTATGTTAAATGTATTATAATTAACTCTTTCTTAGCAAATTTTATATGTATTATGTGTAATTTATTGTTTTAAGTCTTGTAGCATTTTATATTAGCACCTGCACTATTTCAGAATTAAGTTTCAAAATCAAAACCTTCAATAGGTTGGTATGTCTTTTGTTTATGTATTTAATGTTTTCTTTCACCCTTTATTTTTTCAGTTCTTCATGCTAAATCTTTCAAAAATTTAAGTTTGGGGGGGGGGAAGAAAAACTTCTTTTTTAAAAGAAGAACTAAATTTTATTTGTCTTCACTTAGCTATATTTTAAAAAAATTTAAATTTAACATGACCTTTGGTATTAGAGGTTAACTTTAGATAACTATATTTATGTTTTTTAATATATAATATACTAAAGTAAAAAAATTAAATAATAAAGGATAATTTTAGAGATTAAGATATTTGGTATAAAAGAAATATTTGGTATAAAGATATTTGGTATAAAAGAATAAGACTATGTTTTTCTTATTTAAGTAAAGAAATTTGTATTTTTGAAATATTAAAAATCTTAAAGCTTCATGCAAGAAAAAAAGAATTAATCTTTATGAAAGTTTTAAGCTAATATAAATTTGTTAAGTGAAGAAAATTGACAAGTTTTTGACTTTAAGAAGTGGATAGTGAAGTTCAAAATCATTAAAGGCTATCCACATATAGTAATCTCCCCCAGTCTCACCCCCCTCCATAAAGAAAAAGAAAATAAAATAAAAGAAAAGAAAAAGAAAAGAAAATCATAAGAAGAGTAAATCAAAAATTAAATAAAAGAAAAGATGTGGGGAGAAGCTTGACGAGATGCATAATTAAAAATTGGCTTCACTTGAATGAACTTAAGGACGAAGATTTGACTACATTTTCAAAAATTTTATATGAGTATTACCTCAAGAAAAGAAAAGAAAAGATGTGGGGAGAAGCTTGACGAGATGCATAATTAAAAATTGGCTTCACTTGAATGAACTTAAGGACGAAGATTTGACTACATTTTCAAAAATTTTATATGAGTATTACCTCATTTACTAGTAAATTTTTATGAAGTTCTTTTTCATATGAATACTTTAAGTGGCTTTGATATGAGAATTTGAAATTTTTCTTAAAAATATTAGAGAATCAGAAATCTTAAACTTGATTGCTGGATATTCTTACACCTTTAATATTAATTGGAGTTATTTTGAATTTTTCTTAAGTTATGCTATTGTATTTAGCGGACTAAGTTATGGAAATCTAGGAGTCATATTTTTATATCCTAGAGAAGTTACGTGAGGACAAGTAACATGTAAGTTTGGGGAATTTTGATACACCAAAAATATATGCATTTTTAGACCCATATTTTATACTCATTTTTGGTGATATTACACTTTAATGGAAGGTATTTTTATGTTTTCTCGCAGGTTGTTAATTTTTAGGAATTGAATCAAAAAGGAAGCACAAAGGATGAAATTTAGAGTCAAAATAACATTTTTGAAGAAATGCTCAGCTCTGATAGTGCCAAGAGAAGCGCCGACGGCATAAACCAACAGAACAGATGCTAAATTTTACTCAGCATTGATGGTGTCGTTTGACAAAGAGCAGCAAATTAAATTGCGGAACACTGGCATCGACGGTGCCAATGTTGGTTTAGCTCTTTTTTCTAGAAGATTCAACAAATTTGGATGCTTTTTGAAGAGTTTTTGGAGGCATCTATTGGAGAACAGACTCTAGGCCTTATTTGGGGCCAAAATTGATAAAAAAGTGACTCTTTCTGGCATTTCATCATCCCAATTCAACCTTCTACGCATCAAACATTTTTTCATTTCTCATTCCACAACCATTTAGAGTCCATTGTTCTTATAATTTAGAGTTTTGTGGTGAGATTAAGTGTGAATTCTTCTCTAAGAGTGTTGGAGAAGGAGAAAAGTGAGAGATTTCTTCTTCCTACATTTTCTAAAAGAGGCTA
>NW_018165616.1:242897-248629 GCF_001263595.1 Phalaenopsis equestris | reverse complement strand
ATTTGTTTTGAGAAAGAGTTTTAGATAAATGAAGTTTTCTTCCTCAGAAAGATTCAACTGAAATCAATTTTTAATTAGGTCTTAATCCTCAAGCTTTCTCATGAAGTCTAAGTAGTTTACTTTATCTTTCACCCTACTATGAGATATGGTGAAATGAAGAGATAATATGAATGTGTCAATATTAAATTAAAAAATAAATTGTGATGATTTTTCAACTCAAAACTTAATTTACTTTTCGATCTAGCCAATAAAATTGTTAAAATGTGTTGTGAAACATATGATCCGGGAAATGGAGTATGAGTTCTACAACAGAGTGAGGATCACATTTGATTTCATGCAGGAGAAATTTGTTCATGGAAATAAGTGCAAATAAATAGGAAAATAACTTTGTTGGGTGTAGAATTGGAGAATCTCTAGGGCGGCAGACTAAAATCCCCAATTCGATCTTAGTGTTTAAAAACTAAAGCGAGAGTTAGCCTTCAGGTGAAGGGAAGTAGGAGCTCTATAGTGGGAGCCAGTATCCTCCTAGTCTGGCCATCATTTTAGAGACTAAACCTGGGATTAGCCAATGATTTTCTATAATATTGTATCAGGGTAGAGAATTAAAACGGCTCTTGTTTGGCACAATACATATTTGAACCCTTTATCTCATCTCATTTGACCAAAACCTCATTGTAGTGGGAAAGATGCATTTTCATATAAGAAATATTTGTCACATAAACTTAGTTTAATAGTTTAGTAGTTAATGTTTAAACATTGTTTTTCAATTTTATTATTAGTTAAATAATTTAGTTCTCATATTATCTCAACATTCAAAATTAGTGACAGTAATTTTGTTTTGACTTTCTTTGAATTTCTTAATAAATTTATCATTTCAAATTTAACCTTCCCCGTGGGATTGATATTTTGGGTATAAATAGAAAGTCCTTTAATACTTGATAACGATACGTAAACTTGCATAGAATCCCAACATTATTTGCTTAATTTTTTTATTAAAAAAATATTGCATCAAGCTTTTGGTACCGTTGCATACTGGAGTAAACTTTATAATTTTTACACAACTATATTCTCAGGATCAATGGATGATGGAAGGTTGTATTGGTCCAGGTTGTGTTACCTGGATATTGGTCTTAACTTTATTTTGCTGGATCTCTTATTTGGATAGGATAGTTGTGGAGTTGAAAAGAAAACCCAATTCATAGTTTTACTTATGCTTGCTCAGAACATGGTTTTTTGTTTTCTGCTTTGGGATTACTATGACAACTTTTGGTTAGTTGAACTGGGGATTTTCATAGTCTTTTGGAAGGATGAGAGATGCATGTTTTGTTCTAGGCTATGTTTGCTGGATTCTGAGCTAAATTTGGTGTTGCATAGCTTGTATTTCTAATTTGGCCAGGTTATTAGTGGTGCTGCAATCACTTATATTTCTAATGTTTTTAATTGTTACCTCTTTGGGCTTTCTATTTCTATTATTGGCCATTATTGCATGGATTTTCCATTGGTTGGAAAGATTTTTTGGCACACTTTGTCTTTGTTGGACACTGATTGTGCTACTTGTGCCCAAATCTCTTGGGCCTACTTGAAACCATTGTTGTTTACTTGAACTTCGACACATTCTCTTTTCAAATTATACTACTTTTCTGAGTATTGGGAGACTAATCTTGAGATGCTTCTGTTGACTTATATTTTCCTAACTTATACTCAGTGTTTTATTTGCTTAAGTTGCTTTCATTGGTTTGTTGAGATTTGCATGCTACAGCTTCATCTTGTACATGCTGAGAGATACTTGTTTTTTGCAGGTTTGGAATTTTTTTGTTGCTTATCTCACTTGACAAAGTAACCACAACTCTGATTTTGCTCTCCTCCACTACAATTGACAATGGATTAGGTGTACATGTTATTTTTGGGTTCGAGATTTTATCTTTGCGACTCTCACTGAACAAACATGTCTCAAATATGATTTTTCTTTTCTTCACATCAGACATTATGGGTTTCGGTGTACTTGATATTTTTGGGTATGCTTTCTCTTTTGTTACACAATTTTTTGGGTATACATTTACTTTTTGGAGTTGTTTTACTCTCTTCTCTATTTATTTTTTGTGGACTTATATTGTAGAAAGTGGAACCCCTAGGATTATGATGTATTTTATTTTATTTTTTGGACAAGGATCTACTTTCCCTCCCCAACTTTATAACCTTTTTTATTATTAATGCATAACAAGCGAGAAGTTTCTCTTTTAATTATATATATATATATATATAGATATATATTTCTGTTGCCAACAAGAGGAATCTTTAAATCATGTGTTTTTTTCTTGTCCTTTTGCTCAAGGGGTTTGGACACAGGTAGCTACTAATCTTAGTTTCCTTTCCCATTTACTGAATTTTTGTAACCTCCTTGACTGTTGGAAAGTTTGGAAAGGGAACCATGCTGAATTGATCCCTTTTATTACTACATGGTTTACTACATGGTTACTACATGGTTCATTTGGATGGCAAGGAATAGCAGTAAATATAAGGAGAAAATCCAAAATTCTACACAAATTGCTACCAACTGCTTGGCATATACTCTTAAGTATGATGGGGTATAAGATTAAAATTCCTGGATGTTCCCAAATCCTCAATACCCAGGTTTCTGCTGCCATACCAAAATTTTAGCTATTCCATTTTAGTTGTTCCATTGGAGGAAACCTTCTTATCCTTGGATCAAAATCAACACTGATGGGAGTTATAGAAGTCACACTGTTGGAATTGGAGGGGATTTTAGAAATAGTGCTAGAGATTGCCTGTTGTGTTTCCAATCTCCCACTGTTGCTATTAATGTTTTGCAGGATGAAGCCTTTGCTGTGGTTTGGGCCCTTCAAACAACTGTTATTATGGGATGGAACCTAATAATTGTGGAAATGGACTCATTATGGCTATTCCAACTTTTAAAAGATAACATCTCCCCACCTTGGTTTCTTCTACATGTTGTTAAGCAAATCACTCACATGAAGTTGAATCATAACCTTCAAATTATCTGGAAACATATTTTTAGGGAAGGTAACCGATGTGCTAATTGGCTTGCACATCAAGGAGCATTGTCTTTGCTGCCAGAAGTTTATACTACCCCTCTTGTGGAGTTGGCTTGGTTGATTAGGGCAGATCTCTCTGATCTGCCTTATATTAGAAGGGGAATGTCCACTGATGTTGATTCTAACCATCTATCTAGAGAGGATTTGTGTTTTCTATGACCTACTATTTTGTTATGTTTCATGACCTCTTCTCTTCAGCCCTATTGTTTGGGGATAGGTTTTCTTGACAGGTTATATTGCATTTTGTTTTCTCTTAGGAGGCCTTGGCCTCCCCTTTTTCGGGTAATCCTTGTTTTTGGCTGTGAACCAAGCCAAATATTGCTTTGTAACCTTATTTCCTTTTAACATGTAGGGAGTCTTTGTCACTTGGTTTATATATATATATATATATATATATATGGAAAAAAAGGGGAAAATTTTATTGCAGAGGAAGAAAAAAGTACATATCTTAGATAGGGGACTTTTAAGATGTCACCCTTTAACAAAAAGGAAAGAGGGGGGGAGGGAATAGTGGAGACTAGGTGGCATCAGATTGGCTTGCAACTCTTGCTAGCCAGTTAGCAGGTTTGTTGTCTTCTCTGTAATTGAAGTTGAGTTGAAGTTGACACTATTTTTTAAGTTCCTGGATGGGTTTGAGCAGTTGGAGTATGTGCCCTGGAGGAGATAAGGATCCTTCAACCAGCTGGATAAGCAAAGAACAATCAGTTTCAATCATAGTATAAAACCATTTCATCTGAGTAGCAATGTAGAGTGCCCACAAAAGAGCAACTGTTTCAGTTTCAAGTGCATCTTGGGCATGCAAATAGCTGTAGAAATACAACTTGCAGCTGCCTGTATGGTCCCTGAAGATACCTCCAAATCCAGCACCCTGCCCATGAAAGCTTCCATCAATGTTGGCTTTGATCTAGGGGTTTGTGGGATTGATCCAGAAAACTTTGGTTATCTTTACTATTTGTAGTGTAGAAGGACTGGTATAATAGAATATTTCAGGGAAACCCTTATGTTTAATAAGCTTGGTTAAGAAGGTTTTTGGTTAAGAAGGGCTTGGTTAAGAAGGTTTTACAATGTAACATAGTGAGGTGAGCATTTGGAATATTGTCCTCATATTTGGCTTTATTTCTGGCCATCCAATTGAACCAAGTGACCACAAATGGGATGGTACTCAGATTAACTTTATCCCAATTAATTCAGCAATGAGGGAGGGAAGCCCAATCCAGATTCAGGAGATTTATCTTTAGTTCTTGGGTCAGTTCTGACCAGACCCTTTGTGTGAACCTACATTGAAAGAAAAGATGAGGAATTGATTCTTTAGCTTTGCAACACATATGGCATCTTGAAGGTCCTCTTAGTCCCTTAAGTTTGAGAATATTATCCACATGGAGAAGCTTGTGGAAGGTTCTCCAAACTAGAAAAGACATTGAGGGGGTGAGATATTTGTTCCAAATAGTTTTGCCCCATTGCACTTCTTATTTGTTCCAAATAGTTTTACCCTATTGCACTTCCTGCCATATGTACCATTTAGAATAGATTTCCCTATGAAGCTTACTAGCATTAATCACTAAGTTGTTTTGATGTTCTCTGTTGAATGGGATTTTAGTGATAGAAGCAGTAGCTGTTGGATCTATCAAAGTCAGCAATTTTGCCATTGACCAGGAGTCACCATTCTAGCAATCAGACCAGCAGGTTAGGGTCAAAAATTGCTGGTCTAGGAGTGAGAAGATCTTGGGGGCACCACTGGTCAAGCCAGAAATGAATTTTGCCTTTACCAAGATCCCACAGGAAATTTTTTTCAGCCTTTTGTCTGATTTAGAGAAGTTTGATCCAAATGGGGGAGTCCCCCACCTTTCTTTCTACCAAGTTAGGGTGGGAGTGCTACAGTATTTCCCCATCATGAATTTTGCCCATAAGGAATTCTGCATTCTGAACTTGAGCCAAATTTTGCACATACTTATTTGTTATAGGTGATCTAAGCCTTTGAAACCCAAGCCTTCAGCAGTGGTGGGCTTAGTAGTCTTTTGCCAGCTAGCCAAATGTAATTGGTTCCTTTGTCCAGCCCAGAGGAATCTATTGAAGCTTCTTTCAATTAATAACTTGGTAGACTTCTTCATGTTTGTAACTTGGAGGATGTATGAAGGGAAGGATGTGAGAATGCTTTTTAACAGTGTAATTCTTCCACCATTGGAGAGAAAAGAGTTTGTCCAGCAGTTGAGTTGAGCATTGATTTTAGTAATCACAACATCAAATTGTATCCTTCTGGTTCTACCTTTGATAAGTGGCACCCTGAGATAATGGAGAGGGAGGGTAGCAGTGAAGAACCAAGTAAAGTTACCAATCCAATGTCTAGCTGCAGGATTAGTAAGTTTGCTATAAAGGATTTGGCGTTTAGAAGTGTTGAAGGTCATACCAGAGATATCTTGAAAGTTCTTCAAACATTTGTGTAGAAGCTTAACATCATTTTTGTTCGCTTGGGAAAATATAATGATGTCATCTACATACATCAGATGTGTGACCTCCATAATAGATGTATGGTGAAATCTGGCATAAGATTTCTGTGTAATATCTTGATTCAACATTTTGGAAAGATAGTCCAGGGCAAGGATGAAAATAGATGGGGAGAGTGGATCTCCTTGCTGGACCCCTCTGGTAGCAAAGAAAGAG
>NW_018165616.1:206982-242845 GCF_001263595.1 Phalaenopsis equestris | reverse complement strand
TGTGGGGTGTGAATTGAATTGTAACCATCTAGAAATGAGGGTACAAAACTCCGAAGAGAAACCTCTGGCTTTGAGAATTTCAAGAATGAAAGGCCATTGGATAGTATCATAAGTTTTACTCAGATCCAGTTTGTACATAAGATTGCCTCCTCTACAATGATGATGAATATCCAGTAGTAACTCCTGTTCCAGTAAAAAAATTGTGCCAATAAAACATTTTCAGAGATGGATCTGCCCTTGATAAATGTAATCTGGTTGGGTTTTATTAGGTGGTTTAAATGGGGTTGTAACCTTGCCACAATGATTTTGCTAAATATAAAAGTCAGGCTAATAGGTCTGTACTGATTCCAATTATGGCAAACAGTAGTTTGGGGATGAGGACATAGCTGGAGGAAGCAAAGTAATTGGGGAGAGGGATACCACTTAAGAAGCTTTGGACAACATTAACCACATCTGCCTTGATAATGGACCAGGCTTTTTTGTAAAAAGCAGCTGTATATCCATCACGACCAGCAACTTTTGAATTATCAATAGTATTTAGGGCCTCCCAGATTTCAGACTCAGTAGGAGTGAATGAGAGTTGAAGTTCCTGTGTATAAATGAGTTCTTTCTGGAAGAATTGAGGATCCACAGGTGTAGCAGTGAAATGAGGTGCAGTGAGGAGATTTTGAAAGTAATCAACAACATTTTTAGAAATATCCTCATAATTGTTGATCCAACAACCTTGAGCATCTTTAATCTTGTGAATGTTATTACGTTTCCTTTTGTACTTGATACAAGCATGGTAATACTTAGTATTCCTGTCCCCTCCCATAAGTCTATTGATTGCAGCCTTCTGTTTAAGGAACACTTCCAATCTTTCATTGGCTAAAAGAACCTTTTCAGCATTTTCCTGCAATGCAGCTTCACTAGCATTACTAGTCCCAATTTCAGCTTCCAGGGAGATTTTTCTCAGCATTCTCCACTGCTTCATAAACATCCCCTGCTTCATAGACATTTCCAAAGCAGTGCCAATTCCATTGCTTAAGATAGTAGGCCATATTTTTCTACAATTGCCACAAATTCATAGACATTACTTCCAGTGCTCTTTAATTAAATTTAGAAATTGAGGGTGGTCAGTCCACATATTTTGAAATCTGAAAGAATTATGTCTTGTAGGTGGGCTGACAGTAATGGAAATGAGCAAAGGTTTGTGATCAGACCCTACTAGGGGTAAGTGATGTGCAAAGTTATTTAAAAATTCCTGAAACCATTGATCATTGGCCAGAAATCTGTCCAATCTTTCCTAAATTTGTCCTCTCTTCCAGGTAAAGCAATCACCTTGGAAACCAATATCAAAGAGTTTAGTAGCTTTGATGTTATCACAAAATTGTGCAAAGGTATTTAAAAATTCCTGAAACCATTGATCATTGGCCAGAAATCTGTCAAATCTTTCCTAAATTTGTCCTCTCTTCAAGGTAAAGCAGTCACCTTGGAAACCAAGATCAAAGAGTTTTGCACCTCTCCATAATGAAACCAAGATAAGAACAAAACCAAGTCACAACACCCAGGAAGAAGACAAACAGAAAAAATCAGAAACAAGCTTAAAAAGACAGCAGAGAAAATAGAAATTAGCTTCCAACCCAATGGAACAGTAAACCACTAGCAGGAAGAACTGAGTAGCACCAGCAGCAGCAAAGAACCTCCCTTTTACCTCCTTCTTCAGCAAGCAAAGAGGACCACCTTCAGCCAAAAACTTCCATGTCCACCTCCAAGCAAAGCAGCATCAGGAAACAACCATCAGAAACCAAACCCTAGCAGAGCTTATATATATATATATGACAAAGATAAAATTCTATTATAATCAGAATGAGGTGAGGTTACAAGCCTAAGATGAGGGCCAGTAAAATTGTCCCCCTGGAGCAAAAAAGAAAGAGAAGATGCAGGAGTTATAGCTACAATAACACTTTGGGACTCTGCTCCACTTTTAGCTAAGCAGTTGGCTGGTTTGTTTCCTTCCCTATATATTAAGTTGAAATCAATCCTCATATCCTTCTTATATGTTTCATTTGTTTGATCCACTAAAGAATATGCGAGGGGGGTTTATTCTTACCTGTATTATAATCCAATAGGTGAGAAGAATCTACCTTAACCTGTAAAGATATCTAGTTGTTCATTCTGGTTAGCTTTAAACCCCAGTACAGTGCCACAATTTTAACCACCATTTCAATCACTGCAATTATGGGAGATTGATAGTGAAGCAAGTTGTTGCCCTTGTAGTCACTGAATTCTCCTCCAATTTTTTATCTCTGTGGAGAGAAGCTTCCATCTGTGTTAACTTTGTCAAATGGGTAGGTGAGCTTATTCGAATAAACCATTATCACTCTAAGACTTGGAAAGTAAGTTATTCTTGTCAGATTCATGATGTTAGGAAAGTTTTTCAATTGGATGAGTTTTTCGATGAATGTTAGGGTGAGTAAATCTGTATTATTTAACAAACAAGAGTTGTGCCCACACTGTACCCATTTGTCTAAATCTAATCCATAATCTGCACAAGCTGATATGCTGGAGTTGTTGTAAGCCTCAGAATCCCAGGCCTCCTACCGAAAAAGGTTTTGCAAGTTTTTGCCAACTAACCCATATCATTTGTTTTCTCTGACCCACCCAGAGGAACCTGTTAAATGTTCTCTCTAAAAGGAGTTGGGCACCTTTCTTCATAACAACCATTTGTTTTATGTAAGAAGGGAAATTGGTTAGTATGCTTTTAAGAAAAGTTATTCTGCCACCATTTGATAGAAAGGTGCTAGTCCAACATTGTAATTAGGCATTGGTTTTATCCACACCCTCATCAAAGTGAGATAGCTTAGTCCTTCCCTTAAGCAATTACACTCCCAAATACTTGTAGGGTGTAGACATAGAGGAGAAACATGTGAAGTTGATGATCTATTGCTTACTTAAAGGGGGAACCTATTTACCCGAGAAGACATTGGCTTTTGTCTTTGCTGAATTCCATCTCTGAAGTGTTTTGAAACTTTTACAAGTAGCCATGTAGCAATCTAGCAGCAGCTTTATTAGCCAGATAAAAGATTTTTATTTCATCAGCATATACCAATTGGCTGATGTCTATAGTAGACCTGTGATGGTATTGATTATAGTTATTTCAGTGGTTGGGTTTATCCAGAAGCCTAGAATGATAATCCAAGGCAAGGATGAAGATAGTATGTGACAGAGGGTCTCCTTGTTTTAGTCCTCTGGATGCTTCGAAAAGTCCATGAGCCCTTCCATTAATTAGCACTGAGTTCCTATCCCTTCTAGCCATCTTCTTATAATCTGACAAGAGGCATTGGAAAAACCTCTGACCCCAGCATTTCAAGCACAAAATCCCAATTGATCATATCATAAGCCTTCTTTAAATATTATTTGTAGATTATTTTGTCCCCTTGCAAGGCTTTTCAAGATCATGAAGTAATTCTTGGGTTAGCAAAACATTATCTCCAATATACCTTTCCTTCATAAAGGCTACCTGCTTGGGGCTTATTAAGTGCTGCAAATGAGGTTGATGCCTGTTTAACAGTATCTTACTTATAATTTTGCTAATACATTAGTAAAGTTTATAGTCCTAAAATGATGCCATTTTTCCTTGATGTTAGATTTTAGTACAAAAACAATGTTGGTTGCACAGAAGTAATTAGGTAAGTCATAACCCTGGAAGAAACCTTGTATAGTTGGCTCAATATCATCCATTATAATATCCCAGGTCTTTTTATAAAAATCTGAGGTGAACCAATCTAGTCCTGCTACTTTAGAAAAACCTATAGAATATAGAGCTTTTTTTATCTCCTCTTCAGCTGGGACATCAACAAGGTTTATATTGACTGTATGGACCCGGTCAGAGGTGAACAAATCAGGGTCTAACTGCACTCTATAGTTTGATGAGCAAGTCATAAGCTATTGATAATATTGCACAGCACTTCAACAATTTCAGTAGCTTCCCTTATCTTATTGCCACGGTTGTCTTTAATATGGTGGATGGTGTTACATTTCCTTTTGTATTTAATACAAGCATGGAAAAACTTTGTGCTCCTATCCCCTTCAATGAAATTTCTTGTGGTAGCCTTTTGTTTTAAAATATCCTCCTATCAGGTCACTGCAGTGAGCAGATTTTTATTGGCTTCCATCAGAGTGGCTTCATCAGCAAGTCCATTCATAGCAGTAGTTTCAGTTGCCTTTAGATCTTTTTTAGCTTGTTCCACCCTTGCCTGAATTTTGCCAAAAGTATTCCAATTCAAATGATTTAGTGCTTTGCTGACTTTTTTTTGCAGACCTTAAAGTTTAATCAGTGGATTTGGATGATCATAGTCTCTTCAGTGTTCTTTAACAGTGTTAAAAAAATCTTTATGGGTAGATCATAGATTCAAGTATCTAAAAGGGGCCTTGGCTTGTTGGTGATTAGCATAGATAAAAGTCTATGGTCAGATCCTGCTAAACTGAGATGAGCAATAGTGGGGTGCAAAAATAAATGGATCCATTTATCATTGACTAAGAATCTGTCCAGTCTTTCCTACAGCTTACCCTCCATGTGAAATCAGGACCATTGTAACCCAAGTCAAATAAACCGGCTTTGTGCATGTTTTCATTGAATGTAGTCATAAAAGACATGTTGGGAGGTTTGCCACCTCTCTTTTCACTAAGAGAAGCCAGGCAGTTAAAATCCCTCCCCCCCCCACAATCCAAGCCTCATCTTGTAGGTTATTTATTAGGTGCAGCTCATTCGACAACTTTTGCCTAGCATTTTTAGTGCACCCAGCATACACTACAGTAGCTAGACCTTTCCAACCAGCCGTGGTAAAAGAGAGAAGTAGGAATTGGGGGAGGTTTCTTAGAATGACACAATTCACTTAAACTCTACAAAAAAGCCAAATTTGGTTATTGATATTAGTGAAAAGGATAAAACCTAGGAAGAATTTTAGGAATTTAATAGGATTATGGCGAACCAAAGTTTCCAAAATTGCCAAGAACCATAGTTTATCCTTTCAATTTAAAGACTTTAGCCTTTTTATTGAAAGGGGGTGGGTTATCCCTCTATTCTAGCTTAGGAGATTAATCATGGTGTAGGGATTTTGATCTCCCTCTAATTAGCCTGGTTAGGGAATCTTTTCTAGAAGAGTAAGAACTTCCTGCCTCTAAGATATAGGTATCCTCTTGTGATGCCCAAGGTAGTTTTTTCTTCTTCCTGCCCCTTTGAACCTGCCAGTCTTCATCCATATTCTGTTGCATTTCCTGTATGAAATGAAGAGGAGGAATTTCTATGTTGTCCAGAGTTAGTCCAGTGCCATTTTCACCCATTGTTGGTTCCGGGGGTTCTATAGCAACTTGAGTAACTGGGTCTTCCAATTCTCCTCCTGTCTAAATTGGCAATGTACATCACTTGAAAATCATCCCTAGGTTCAATTTCTATCTAGTTTGCCAGTGTCTGCACCTCCTGACATTCTTCCCTGGGTTAAATATCTCTTTGGTTTTCCACATCTTCTCTTGTTTTTTTTGTCACATTAACTTTAGTTTGCTTAGGTTGTTACTGCAGAACTTGTCCCCCAACTTCTTTTTCATTTATTGCAGAAGCAGTATCCTCCCTGAAGATATTGCTCTTCCCACCTTTTGAAGGTTTAAGATGTGGATGCAGTCTATGACAGTGATCCAAGGTGTGCCCAAACATACTACAATAGATACAATAGTAGGTATGTTGTTCCATAATTATTGGTTTCCAACAGCCCTTAATGTGTTATCCCAAGCCACACTTCATCAATTGGGGGCAAAGTAATATCCCTCTCTATTAGTATCCTGGTCACTGATGGTCTAGAAAGGTTGAATGTAGAGATGTCAAGTTTCATGGGTCTACCAAGGAAAGACCTTATAGAGAACAAAACCCTATGGTTAAAGAAGTGCAATTTTAATTTAGGAAGCTTAAATCAAATTGGAATTATTGGTAATTCCTTCTTTGGGTCAAATCCAGGGGTCCATTTCAAAAGTTTCTTGGATATGTCTTCAATCTGTATAAATTTCTTAGAGAACACCTTAGCATAATTCTCTTCCTTGGATAAACGAATCATGACATGGCTACCATCAAAGAGTCCTATCTTCCGGTTACCAACCAACCTCAAATCTGCAAAAATTTTCCTTATGGAGTCCATCTTAGGGTGTGCCATTAAAAATTTGCAAAAAAGTGTAAATTTGTAGCTCTCAATAAGGTCTACCACTTCTTGTTCTAAAAAAATAATGACATGTTCCCAGATTTCCTGCTTCCTTTTAAAAGAAGGTCACACTCCATCTTTTCTTTCATAGAATCATAATAGGCTTGCGGAAACACCAGTTTTCCCCAAAAGATGAGTCACTTAGTTCTAGACCTGTTACAGCGATGTATGATTATTTTCCCACAAAGTGTGGATCAGCATTAAGCAGTTCAGCAGCCATTTAGGAAAACCCAGAGTTGATTGGGAGACCAAAATAAACAACCCTGCTTAGCAGGCTAAACTCAATAGAACAGTACCCCAAAAAATTCAAAAAAGCAGAAACCCGAGAAGAGTTAAAACACAAAAGTGAGACAAGAAGGTGGGTAAAAGTAAGAAGCACTCTCACTAGAAGGTCCAACCAGGTACCCTTAGCCTCTCCTACCAGCTAGCTGAGAAGAACCCCCAAGGGAGAAACCCTAGCGATATATGTATGTATATATATATATGTATGTATGTATTTGGTAGAAGGAGCGTTATTCGGCTCCTTACATGTTGATCAGCAAGAAAAGTACAAAATACTAGGTCGGGAAAGGGTCCCCTGTCTAAAAATCTAAAAATAAAAAACATGACTCACTCATAAAGGGAGGTCCCAACCACTTAAAAACCAACCTCAAAGCAAAATGGGGAAAGAAGTAGAGAAGACAAACACCTCTATAATCCCTAAAGACACCACCCATATATATTATGAAGCAGCTTTGTTCAACTACATTAAAGGAAAGAAAAACCAACAAGATACAAAGAAAACAAGGGAACCCTTTATAAGAAGCAGGGTGAGACCTTCAAAATGAAAACTTAGTTTTAACATAAGATAGGGGTATCAAATCCCCTTCCAAAAGTAATTGCAAAGAAGGATTAAAAAATTTGCTAATAAGAGGATGATCACTGTGGATTCACATTTGAGAGAGCAAATTTGCAGGCCAATTACCTTCTCTATGGATATGGGAGACAAAAAGCTCAAGATCATCCCTCTATGTTGAATTTCCTTGATTAAATATATCAGGTGCCAAGGTCTGTCAGTTGCTCCATTCATAATATTCACTAATGCATTGGAATTTGATTCCACCTAGAGATGATGAATACCAAATTTGTTGGCAATGAGGAGGGCCCAGTATAAAGCCAATGTTTCAGCTTCTCATGGGTCTTCGGCAAAGGTGGGAGATTAGAAGTAGAGAAGACAAACACCTCTATAATCCCTAAAGACACCACCCATACCAGCACGGGGATGAAGAAAACTGCCATCAATATTAACCTTGACCCATCCTTGCTGTGGAGAAAACCACTTCACCAGTATAGGCTTAATAGGGTTGCAGTTGTTCTGAATATCCTGAGAGAAAATTTGAGGGAAATTCTTAAACTTAATAAGATTTTGTACATAAGCAATACACTGATTATCAACATTCTTCACCCAAACCTTAGCCTCTTCAAACTTCATTTTGTTCCTAGCCATCCAAACAAACCAAGCCACAATGCAAGGCACCACAAATGGTTTTTATCCAGCCAGTCTTGCCAGCACTGGTAAAAGTTCCCCAGGACAGATTCAGAACTGATAACAAAGCCTGACTTAAGAAATTTTCCCAGATCAGTTGCACAGTGGAGCATTTGAAGAATATGTGATTTACAGATTCTTCTTCTTGTTTACATAAAGCACACCAAGATGGCCCCCTAAGGCCCTTCAATTTTAGAATATCATAAGTGGGGAGAAGTTTGTGGAAGAGTCTCTAGCAGAAAAAAGACATAGATGGAGATAGAAATTTGCTCTATACTCTTGTGCCCCATCCCACCTCTTGTTGTGGGAAACAAAACTCACCAATGAAGGCAGATATAGTCTGTGAATGTCCCTTTTTTACCACCAATCTATCCCTTTTTGAGGGTTCAATAGAAATTTGCTTAATTCTAGAGTGTTGAGAGGGTTCACAAACAGCATGAGGAGCCTCAAGATTCCACCCCCTATTCACCCAAAAGTTAGCCATCTGAGTAGAAACATCAGGCATGTATGAGGGTCCAGAATCAAAACTCATATTCCCATCCAGAAATCCAGAAGCCAATTGTCTCCAGCCAGAAATTAACTTTACCCTTCCCCACTTCCCAAAAGAAAAGCAATTCAGCTTCATCCCTAATTTTTAGCATCTTTGCCCAAATAATAGAATCACCCAATTTTCTTTCAACTTGACTAGGGTGGATATGTTTGCAATATTTTCCCATCATAAATCTAGACCAGAGGAAGTTATGTGATCTAAAATTTATCCAAAGTTTGCAAAGATTAACATGCATAAGATGAGGAAAGCTTTTGAAACCCAGGCCCCCAGCTTTTTTAGCCTTACATACCTTACTCCAGCTAGACCAATGTAGTTGCTTCCTTTTTCCTGACCACATGAACCTAATAAAAAGTTTGTCCAGACTCTTTTGTGTAGATTTCTTCATTACTGTCATTTGCAACAAATAAGCTGGAAGAGAGGATAGGACACTTTTGAGAAGAGTAACGCTTCCACCATTTGACAAATAAGAGTTGACCCAGCATTGGAGTTTGTCTTGAGTTCTTTCCACAATATGATCAAATTGAACTTGTTTTGTTCTACATTTAATAAGCAAATATCCAAGATATTTGATTGGAAGTTGACCAACACTAAAACTAGTGAAATCAGAAATCTGATTCTTCATAACAAGCTTAACCTTCTGACTAAGAACAGCTACACATTTCTGGATATTCAAAACCATGTCAGAGCATCTTAAGAAATGTTTTAAGCATTTAAATATATATCTAACAACAAGCTTAGTAGCTTTAGAAAATACAATAATATCATCAGCAAAAGCAAGGTGATTAATAAGCATATTAGATCTGTGACTGTAAAGTGAATGTGGTTCTTCAACAGCAACCTGATTTAACAATCTAGAAAGATAATCAAGAGCTAGAATAATGATTGAAGGAGAAAGGGGATCACCTTTCTTAATGCCTCTGGAAGCACTGAAGAACCCATGAGAACATCCATTAACAAATACTGATTGATAATTGTTTGTCAACCATCTACCAATAATAGAGATAAAGGAAGGAGAGAAGCCTCTAGCAGTGAGAACCTCAACAATAAAGTCCCATTTAATAGTGTCATATGCCTTTTGGATATCCAGTTTGAAGTTTATATTACCCCCTCTGCACTGTCTGTCCAGATCCAAAACCAGCTCCTGAGCTAAAAGAACATTGTCCACTATGTTTCTACCTTGTACAAAGGCAGTTTGATTATAACTAATGATGTGCCTAAGATGAGATTGTAATCTACTTGCAATTAATTTGCTAATGACCTTTGAAATTATAGAAGTCAAACTAATGGGTTTGAAATGTTCCCATTTAAACTTAGCTTTATCGCTTGAAATTAAGGTGATAGTAGATGAAGTGAAATACTTCGGTAGGTTAGAACTCCAAAGAAACTTTGTATAGCCATTATGATATCCCTCTTAATTATACTCCAAGCTTTCTTATAAAAATCAACTGTGAAGCCATCAGGTCCAGCCACTTTAGAGCTATTAATTGAGGATAAAGCCTCTCAAATTTCTTTCTCATTAGGGATAGCAGCAAGATTCAAAGTTTTAGTAAATTCAAACTCCTTCCCAAAAATACCATTCTGGATAGGACCCTTATCTAGAAGAGGTTGGGTATACATTTTCTTAAAATAATTCACAGCACTAGAGGCAATACAATCAGCAATATGAACCCAAACCCCATTCTTATCAAGAATCTTCTGAATAGTATTGCATCTTCTCCTGTAGTTAATACAAGCATGGAAGAATTTAGAATTCTTGTCACCCTCACAGAATTTGACCTTAGCAGCTTTCTGTGCATAGAATTTTTCCTGCATAAAGATGACATCCATTAAGTCTTCATTAGCTTTAAGCAAGTCATAACTCACCTCATGATTTGATTCAAGTAATTGCTCCCACTTTAGTACAGAGTCTTCAGCATTATTAACTCTAGCATTAACATCACCAACCACTCTCCAATTCCATCGAGATAGTTGTTTAGCCACTTTCTTGTGTAGCAACCAAAGCTTCACCCAAGGGTTTAGATGATTGCAATCTTGTCAGGCTAAAGCAACTTGATTAAGGAAATCATTATGCAGTGACCAAATATTCAGATACCTGAAAGGAGATCCTTTCTTGGTAGGGGATGCAGCAATAGTTATTAACAATGTGCTATGGTCAAGGTCACGCATATTCAAATGTTGTACAAAAGTATGGAGAAATTCTTTCATCCAAAAATCATTTACCAACACTCTATCTAATCTTTCCCAAATCTTCCCACTCCTCCATGTAAATTTGGGGAGAGGCTAAGGGTATGTATCCAGCTTGAGCCCAAAAAATTTCTATCCTGAGGTAGCCACATGATGATCCACCAAAATTTGTAACAACAAGTTGAATCAAAAGGCAAGTTATGTCCCCATCAGTGAAAAGAGGCCATATTGTCCTAGTAATCCATACGTGAGCATGAAAAGATATGCAGAGATCAAAATAGTAGTCCTGCCAGCAAAATGAGTTGCAAAACTTTATATAGTTCAGCAAAAACCAAGAAAGATACATCTGTGTCCTCCCAATATTCTGAAACACTTGAACTCCATAAAAACCAGACGTAGGGTAGCAGCTTAACAAAGTAGTGCAGTGTTAAATCTTCAAATGAATGCAATAGAATTTTGATGTCAGACCAAAACAAAAAATAGGACCCAGAATCATGTTCCAAAAAAGGAGTAGAAAAATAATAACCAGTAGAAAGAGCCAAAAGGAAAAAGGCTCCAAAACTTCTTTTCAAGTGAAAGATAAGACAAAAATGACTGAGAAAACCTGTTCATATGTGGTAAACAGTGAAAACGTTAAGAACATCAACATCAGGGTAAGGGGTAACAAGATTATCCCAAAGTAAGAGCCTCTTGAGAGGTAAGGGAGGTTTTAAGCCAATAAAAACCCCACCATAACCATTTTTTGCTAACTAGTCAACAGGTGCATTGCCTTCTCTGTGAATGAAAGAGAAAAGTACTTGAATCTGATGAGGGGAAATAAGGTGCCAAATATGATTACAAATAAAAATTAAGTTCCATATCAGTTTAGTAGCCTTCCTGAGCTTATCATTCACCATCATGGAGTCTGTTTCAATAATAAACTTTAGAATTTTAAAAATAATCTCAATTCGAATAGCAAATAGAATAGCACAACATTCAGTTTCTGTAGGGTCAGCAACATTAACAGGAGTTGCAAAGAAATGAGACAAGCTCCCATTATAGGTTTTAAACACGCAACCAGTACCAAGAACATTAGGAGTTCAACTCCCATCAATGCTAGCCTTGATACATTTTTGGGTAGGGGATTTTCATCTAACAAGTAGAGGTCATCCACCCTTATTCCTAACAGGATTAGGCATGGCTTTAGATAATAACCGGGAAGCCTTAAAAAGTTTGTAAGTATATGGGAGACTGTGAGGGGAGGAGTTGGTGGAGATCTATTGTGCTTATAGATGTTTCCAGCTGACCATAAAAACCATAAAATAGTTAAAGGGAAGTGAGCAAGTTTTTTATCAGACTTTTGAGAAGATTTACAAGTAGCCAAAATATCTTCCAAAATGACAGAGTGTGGCCAGTTGATGTGAAAAAACCTCCCAATCATATTCTATACAGTTTGTGAAAAAGAACAACAGAAAAACAGATGTGTATAGGTTTCCTCACCACAATTACATAAATAACACCTTAAGGCTAATCTCAATCTTTTGAGCTTCAGAAAATCATCAAGGGAAAGTAAAGAGTAGAAAAATCTACAAAGAAAAATGGAAATGGAGGGGAAAGTGTAAGTATTCCAAATTAAGTGTCCCCATTTCCAAGCATGAAAGGTGTTCAGCTAAGTAAAGCATTTTAGATGTAGAGGCAGCTGAGGAGAATTTCCATATAGCCCTGTCAGGTTTATTTGAAATAATGGGATTAGCAGAAATAGTAGCAGCCTCTTCCCTTACCAAAAGCTTAAGTTTAGCAATGTCCCAAATGTCATCAATCCAGCAATCAGAAACTAAGAAATCATTAGGTGCATGGGAAGATACATTCTGAAAATCTGAGGACCCCCAATGTTCATGCCAAAAAGATACCTTTCTCTTAACAATTTCCCAGTAAATGGAACGATTAGCTAAAGATCTAACCTTAATGATACACTTCCAAATTTTTGAGTCCCTCAACTTTTAATTAGCCAAAGATGGATGTTCCAGAGAACAATATTTATAAAATAAAAGTTAAACCCAAAGAGATGAACCAGCTCTGAATTTATGCCATAACATGCACATATTTATCTCAGCTATATGCTGAAGATTTTTATAACTCAAACCCCTAGTGGCAATGGGCTTTCAGATTTTATGCCAGGAAAGCCAATGTTTAGAATTACCCTCCCCATACCACAAAATTTTATTGAAGATATGCTCTAGTGATTTTTATGTGCTTTTTTTCAAGTTAAGTACTTGCATGACACATAATGGAAGACTTTGAAGAACACTTTGCAATAAATTTAATTTTACCTCATAAGATAGAAAGACATTTTTCCACTCAAGGATTCTCTTTTTTATTTTATCCACTACAAAATAAAGCTGAGTTTGTTTCCTCCTACCTCTAAGAAGGTTAACTCCCAGATACTTTAGAGGGAGAGGTGTCATAATGTAATTAGTGTATGAGGTGGACCACTTTAAATAGGCAATGCTAGCATATTTCCTAAATTATAAGTGGCATTTAGCTTTGTTAAACTAAAGCCCAGAAGTTTGCTCAAAATTATTAAGGAATTGCGTTAAGAACTTGATGAAAGGTTTGAAGGCATTGGAAAAAATGTTTACATCATCAACATATGCTAAATGGCGAACCTGAACCTTTGATTTATGAGTATAGTGCAGATGAGGATAAGATTCATGCAAACAAATAATAAGTTGACAAAAGTAGTCAAAAGCCATGATGAAACTAGTGGGGGAGAGAGGATCTCCTTACTTTATACATCTCTAAGCTGAAAAAAAAAATATAAGAGCTGCCATTAACTACAACACTGTAGTGGTTATTTTGCAACCACCTTTTTATAAAAATACAGAAATGTGAAGGAAAGCCTCTAGCTTGGAGAGTGTTAAGAATAAAATCCCAACTAATCATGTAAAAATCTTTCTTTAAGTCCAGCTTAAGAACCATATTTCCTCCCTTACATTTTTTATCAAAATCCTCCACCAATTCTTGAGCAAGTAGAATATTACCACTTATCTCTCTTTCATGAATGAAAGTTGACTGTTGAGGAGATATGAGTGTAGAAAGGTGAGGTTGGAGTGTAGAGACTATTATTTTGCTAATAACATTTGAAATGACATAAGTGAATGAAATTGGTCTAAAGTTGCCCAAACTTGTCTTAACAATAGAATTAAAGATAAGTACAATAAGGGCAGAAGTGAAAATATTTGCAGGATCATTACCCATAAAAAAGCTTTAAATTGCTAATGTCGCCTCTTTATGAATTATATCACAACATTTAATGTAAAAGGTGGAAGTAAATCCATCAGGGCCAGGGGATTTATTAGGATTGATATCCTTTAGAATAAAAAAAATCTCCTTCTTAGTTGGAATGGTGGTTAAGGATATCCCAACAAAATAATCACTTTCCATAACAAAAGATCACGGTTAATGGGTTAGACCTACATTGTAGAAGTAAACAAGTCAGAGAAATAATGCACTGCATCTTCACCAATTTCCCTGTCTTCAGTTATCATATCCCAATTGGAATTTTTGATTTTCAAAATAGTGTTGATGCTCCTCCTACAGTTAATAGAAGCATGAAAATAGTTAGTATTATGATCACCACTTTTAAATTGACTATCATTAGCCTTTTGTTGTAGAAATTGCTCCTCCAAAGAGATAGCATCAAGAAGGTCAGCATGTTTACGAGCAACCTCATCCACCAAAGTAGGATCAGAAATAACATGAGCTTCAACAGAGTGAATGTGATTTTGGGGTTCAGTAACTTTGTTATGAACATTGCCAAAAATCTGATAATTCCACTTTCTTAAGGCCATAACAACCTTTTCATGAAGTTTCCAAAGAACTTACCAAGGATCACTAGCACCATCAAAACACCATGCCTATTGAATTAGACTCAAGAAGGTGTCATGAGAAGTCCGAACATTTAGGAATTTAAAGTTGTACTTTTGAACTTTATTTTTTAGGGCAAGTGTAAGCAACCTAGGGTTGTAGTCTGAGCCAACATGATTCAAATGTTGGACCTTATTATTAGAGTAATAATTTGAGAATTGATGATTACCAAAGAATCTATCCAGTCTTTGAAAGGTGATGCCTCTTCTTCAGGTGCAAGGAGAACCAGAAAACCCTAAGTCAAAAAGGCTTGCATCAGTGATATGATCACAAAAATGATTAATAAGAGAAGTCTCACATTTGCCACCACCACTACACTCATCAGGTTTCATGATCATAAAATTACCACCCTCAAACAAGTTATCGGTGATGGTATTACCCATTTATATAAGTTGATTCTGAAGAGAATATTTACCCTACATAGAGCAATTAACATAGACAAAAGTAGCCCATCCATGATAATCCTTCAAATGATAATTGAGAAGAATGAATTGTTCATCATCTTGAATAATAGAGATCACACTGTGTTTCCAGAAAAACCAAATCTCGTTGTTTTTATTGCAGAAAAAATTGTAATGCTTTATCTTCTTAATAATTTTATCTTTATTTGTTGTAACCAAAGGCTCCAGAATAGCAAAAAAGTTAAGTTTATGGACCCTGCAAAGGTGTTTAGTGTATTAAGGGACGAAGGGTCCGCCACTCCCCTAATATTCCAAAACATAACATTAAACATGATGCCTCCAACCAGCTCTCCTAGAAGATCTAGGAGGGTTGCTAACTTGATTCCATTCAAAGTAATAAGTTCCTTCCTATATGATGTTGCTTTTGTTTAAATGTGAAAGCTCATTTTTCCTCTTATTCTTTTTTCTTTGTGATTTTTGAACGAGTCATTTCTGCTCTAGGAAATTCGTAGCCTCAATTAACATATCCTGAACATTAGGCAGGTGGACTGCATTTTTTGAAATCTCAAAAATTTGGAAAAAAAGATTTGAGGGTTCAACCTGCACATCAACAACAATAGAGGCAGCTTGAAGAGGACATGCAAATCAAGAGCAACATAAATTATGGGGCTATAAGGTGCCTCCCGAAAAGTATTTGAGTCTGCAGTTAGTTCTTATTTTTTAGTGTCAACCCAAGGAGAAGAGCCAATCAAAAGGGTAGTTGATGTTGGAATATTGTAATCAGCAGAAAGTGGAGGATTGTGTTCAGTAATGTTTTTTGGGGGATCAGTATGTGTCTGCCCTGGTCTAGGAACTGGAACACCTTTAAAATTTTTATCAAATCTAGGTTTTACCTGGGGATTCAGACGATAATAATGAGAAGCAGTATGACCAAAAATTGAGCAATGGGAGCAGTAATGCGGGTGACACTCAAACTCAAAAGGTTGCCAATACCCTTGATGTGGAGTATCAATCCATATCTCATCACAGAAAAGTTGAGTAATATCACACTCTACTAAAACTCTAGCTTCGGATGGTCTAGTGAGCATAAAGGTGGGTGTGTCCATTTTAAGTGCTTTATAGGCAGCGGCAAGTGAAAAAAAGGATTTTGTGATTGAAAAGATGAAGTTTTAAGCGTAGAATGCATAGCCAAACAGGGATAGTTGGGGGGACAGTTTTTGGGTCAAAAGCTATAGTCCATTTCAGAACTTTCATGATCCTATCTCCAATACTCTTAGTTCGTTAAGAGAAATTTTTTGTGTAATCTTCATCATTGAGCTTTAACAATTCAAATTCTCTCCGAATAAAATCAAGCTTAGGGGGATCACAAATAAATTTTCGTACCAGAACGAGCTTACAGGAAGAAGCAAGGACACTGGTGTCAATATTAGAAAGGAAAAGCTCCAACATGCCATTTTTTTTAATCTTGACAATTTTAATCTCCTTCAACATTGAGATTATCATGAAAGCTTTGAGGAAAAAAAACTAGAAAACCAGCATCAGGGGAGCTTCCGCCAGCAATGACAACCGTAAAACTTTTATCCAAAGGCATTGCGGCAAAACAATATAAAAGTGAAGAGAAACAAAATAAACTGAGGAAAGTTGTCACCCAAAGGATCAACTAGAAGGAAAACAATGATCGCTTACAAAATTGCCAAAAGCAAGAGAGGTAGGGAGAGACATCTAAAGAGAGAAATATATATATATATATATATATATATATATAATTAAAAGAGACCCTCAAGGCTTGTTGCGCATTAAAATGAAAAGGGTTACAAGATTAGGAAGGGATAGTGGATCCCTAACTAAAAATAAAATAAAGTACATCATGATCATAGAAGTTCCACTATCCACAGTACAACTCCACTCAAAAAATAAAAAAGTACATGTAAACCCACAAAATCTATACTAAAATAAAAAGTATACCAAAAAATTACATGTGAACCAAAATTTATGGCAACTATAGTAGAGGAGAGCAAAATCAAAGTTAAGAGTGATATGTCCAGTGAGAGCAGCAACACGCTCATACTAGATTTGCAAATAATAAAGAATTTCTCTGCCAAGTCATAGTGAAGTTGCAACATGCAACACTTGTCAAACCAATTAAGACAACATAACCTATGAAAGCAGTGGATATGAGTCAGCATAAGTATCTTGTGGCAATAGAGATTAGTCTCCCATAACCCAGTGCAACCGTGTAAACAAGACGACAAATGTTTCCATATACTTGAAGCCCACATTGGCATCAAGTAAAACAAAGTGATGTCAGCATAATGAAGGTATAGGACCCAACTAGCTAAATGCATAGCAGTGTACAGAAAAAACAAACTAGGCCAAAAAAGCTGTACAACAACCTTCTAAACAAGAGAGAGCAATATGAGGCAGTAAGATACAAAAATAGAAGTAAAATTTCCATAGCATCAACAAATAAGAACAGTCTTGGTCCATCACTTTTTTTTGCTCCATTTAACTTAAAGATAAAGAGAGAGAAGGAAGTGAGAAAAAAATAGGAGAAGACGAAAAAGGATAGGTGAGCGTGGGTGGGAGTGAGAGAGAAAGAAAGGGTGAGAGATTTGAAGGGAGGCTAAGAAGGAGTGAAGGAATGAGAGATATACAATGAGAAAGAGTTAGGGAGAGGGAGGGGAAATGAGGGGAGAAGAAGATGAGATATATATAAAGAAAAAAAGTAAAGGATAAGCAATGAGTGAGGTTAGAGGGAAAAGGAGAGTTAAGGAGTGTATGGTGGGGAGAGATAAATGTGCGAGAGAGGAAGATAGAGTAAGAGAGAGAAGGAGTGATTTAACATAAAAAATTGAGAGAGCAAGAGAAATAGGGAGAAAAAAGAATGAGATGTAAAAAAGGATAGTGAGATAGAAATAGAGAAAAGTAGGTTGAGAGAGATAGAGGGAGAGAGAAAGGGATGGGGAGAAGAAGGTAAAAGAGTGAGGGACATGATGATGGTTGGAGAGAGCTTAAAGAGATTGAGAGAAGTGAGTGAGCAAGATAGAGTAAGTTAGGGACTAAGAGAGATAAATTAAGAGACTGACTGAAGAGAAGAAAACTGTTATCAAACAATAGAGAGTTGAGGAGAGTAAGATAAGAAAGAAAGAGAAAGGGAGGAATAAGAGTGAAGTAGAGAGGGAGAGATAGAGTAAGAGTGATTGAAAGAGAGAGAGAGGGAGATAAAGGGTTGGTGAGAGAGAGGAGTCAAAGAGATACAATAAGAGAGAGTGCGAGATAGAGATGAGATATAAAAGAAAAGAGAGAACATGAGAGAGGAAAAGAGTTAAGGAAGAGAGAAATGGATGGAGTGAGGGAGAGAGTGAGAGCAAGAAATGGAGAGAGATGGAGAGAGAGAGAGAGTTAGAGAGAGCAAGTGAGAAAAAAGGAAGGTCGTTGTGAAAGAGAGAGTTTGACCTACAATGAGAGGGAGAAAGTCAGATAGAAGATAGAGAAAGTAGAAAGAGAAGGTAAAAGGAGATAGAGAGACAGTAAGAGGTTTTGTTAGAGAGTGTGAGAGAGAATGAAAGAAAGCTATAGAGAGGGTGAGGAGAGGAAAAAAGGACGGATAGAGAGAGAAGAAGAAAGGGAGAGATTTAGAGAGAGTGAGAGAGACAAAAGGAATAGAGAATGCGAAAAGAGAAATGATAGTTAGAATGAGATGTAGAGAGAGTACATAAGAGAAGAGAGAGAGGGAGATAATGAGAAAGGTGAGAGAGTAAGTGATAGAGTGCGAAAGGTAGATGAAGAGAGTGAAAGAGATATAAAGATAGGATGAAAATGAGAGAGAGAAGGATGAAACGAGAGATGGATGGGGGAAGGGAGAGGGAAGGGAAGGGAAGAGAGAAAGGGGTAGGTTAAGAGAAGGAGAGGGAGAGGGATGAAAAGAGGGAGAGAGAAAGAGAGGGATAGAGAGAGGGAGAGGGAGTGCATGAGGGAGAGAAGTGAAGTAAGAGATAGATATTGAAAGAAAGAGGGAGGGAGGGGGAGAGAGAGTGAGAGCATGAGAGAGAAGGAGTGATAGAGAGAGAATTAGAGAGATTACAAGGAGGATATCTTAATAAAGAGGGTATGTAAGAGAGAGAATAAGAGAGATAAGGGAGGAAAAGATATAAAGATAGAGAGAAAAGGCCAAGAGAGTTAGAGAAGAATGTGTGTGAGAGAGAAAGAGAGTATTCGAGTGAGAGGGAGTTAGATTAATATTGAGAGAATTAGAGAGTTAGAGTGTGAGAGAGAGGTGAGAGAAAAAGAGGGAGAGAGAGAAGTGTGAAAAAGAGAAGAGGGAGAGAATGAGAGCCTCCCTCTAACAATCTCAATACTACTTTCTTTCCATCCAAATCCTCTCCCTCTTACTCTAAACCTTATATTTTCTCTGTCTTACACATCTATTCCCTCTTTATCTTTCTCTATCATGACTTCTCTCTCTCCCTGTCCCATTATCGAGAGAG
Source organism: Phalaenopsis equestris (assembly GCF_001263595.1). Classification (NCBI taxonomy): domain Eukaryota; kingdom Viridiplantae; phylum Streptophyta; class Magnoliopsida; order Asparagales; family Orchidaceae; genus Phalaenopsis; species Phalaenopsis equestris. The sequence continues at coordinate 223,565 of NW_018165616.1, read as the reverse complement.
ATAGGCAGAGGAGAGTGAGAGGGAGGTGAGAGAGAGAAAAAGACAGATAAAGAGAGAGAAGAAATAAGAAGAGAACATAAGAGAAAGAGAGAGAGGGAGGAGGAGGTAGAGAAATGGTAAGAAAGATAAATGGATATGATAGAGAGAATAAGAAAGATTAAGAGAGACATTGAGAGATTTAATGAATATGGAGGGCATGAAGGAGAGAGAGAAGGCTAAGATATCACAATTAGTTTATCTACTCTCTCTCTTCCCCCTATCCTTGACACATTCAACCTGCTACCCTCCCTCTCTTTGTTTCTATTCCTCTCCCACTCCCAGTCCCTCTAGTTCTCATTCTTTCTCTCATTCCCACTCTCTTTTATTTCCTTACTCCATTCTCCTTACCTTGCAATCTCTTGACACATTCTTGCTCTCCTTGACACATTCTTGCTCTCATTCTCTTCTCTCACTCTTACACTTTACTCTCACTCTTGATATTTTTTTCATTTTCTGTCTCTCTCTCTCTCTTTCTCTTTCTCTTTCTTAATAACCTCTCTCTTTTTTCTCTAACTCTCTTGTTAGAAATATCTCTCACCCTCTCTCACTCCTGCACTTTCTCTCTCCCTAACTCTCTCTCACTCTCTCTCGTACTATCAACCACTCTCTCTTTCTCACTCTCACTCTATTTCACACTCTCTTGCTTTGTCTTTATCTCTCACCCTCTTCCTCTTCATATACCTCACTCTCTCCCTTTCTTCTTATACCACGCTTTCTCTAATCCTTACATCTTTAAATCATACACACTCTCTCTGCTTTCTCTCTCCCTCCCTTCTTGTCCCTATATGTGCCTCACTCTCTCTCCTCTCCTTTCCCCCCTATCTTAACTTTTTCTACATCGGACAGAATAGAGATAGATATTGAGAGAAAGTGTGAGAGAGATGGAGAGAGAGAAGGATAGGAATGGAAAGGTAGGGGAGGAGAGAGGGAGGGTGAAAGTAAGTGAAGGGAGGATCATAGATTATGTGAGGGGAAGAGAGAAAGAGGGATGGACGGATAGGGGAGGACTTAGTAGAAGGAGGCAGATCTCTCACTTTCTTCTTATCTTGATCTAGCTCACCATCTCCATCCCTTTATCCTTCCCTCACTCCCCTCCTCTGTCAATTTTATCTCTCTCTCTCACTTTCTTACTTTTCTCTATTATTCTATATTGCTCCCTCCTACTCCTTCCCACTAACTCCCTCCTCTCTCACCTCTCTTCCTCTCTCTTCTCTCTTACTCCCCTTTCTTACTATTTATCTCTCTATTGTATTGCTCTTCTATCACTCTCTCTAAACTTCTCTCCTTCTCTCTCCCCCATCTCTCTTTATCTATTTTCCATCTCCCAATCTATCCAACTTTCTACTTCTCTTTTTCACTTCCTCCCTACCATTCTGTCCCTTCATCCCCCCCTATCTCTCCCAACTACCTCTCTCCCTACATTGTTTCATCCCCACCTTATAATTCTCTTTCTCTCTCTTATTTTACTACTCTCTCTCTTTCCTTCGCTCTCAAAATATCTCACTTTCCTCCACACTCTCTCTCCTTCACACACACACTTTCTTTATTTATCTCTCTAAAGAGAAAGAGGGAGATACAGTGAGAGTGACAACTAGAGAGGAGGATAAGAGAAATAAAAAGAGTGAGAGAGAGAGATAGTGGATAAAAAATTAGAGAGTGATTAAGAGAAAACAAAGGCTAATATAGAGTGAGCTAGAATCACTCTCCGTATCTTTAAATGTCTCTCACATTGTCTCTCTCTCTCTCACACTCTCTCTCTCATTGTTTGAATTCATTGTCTCTCCATTTTTCTCTCTGCTATCCCTTTCACTCTCCCTCTCACTCCATCTCTCTGTCCCACTCTCTCCCTTGCTCCCTCACACATTCACTCTCTCACTCCTACCACAAACCTCTCTAACTCTCTCAATGTTCTCTCACTTTCTCCATCTTTATCTCTCTCTCAAAGAACATGAGTGAGAGAGAGAGAGAATTAGAGAGTGTGAGAGATATATAGAGAATGGTAAAGAGTAAGTGTGAGGTGGGAGTGGATAAAGAGGAGGATATATAAGAGAGAGTTAGAGCGAGAGAGTTATATCTTTCTTGCCTATCCCTCTCTTTTAGTCTCTCCTTCCTTCACACTCCCCCTTAACTCACTCTTACACTCTCAACCTTAGTATAGCTCTCTCCCTATCTGGCATGTGCTCTCTCTTTTCTTCTTCCTCCCTCTCCCTCCATGACCATCCCTCCTTTTTTTGACTTTATCCCTTTTTCATAACTGTCACATTTCCTTCCCTTTTCTATCTCTTTTCTCTTCTATCCTCCTCTCTCACTTTTTAATGGTATGAGAAAGGGAAGGAGAAAGATGGTTGGGGTGAGGGAGAGAATGGGAAGACAGAGATAAATTGAGCATGTGAGTGATACTACCTCTCTTTATCTCTCTCCCTCTCTCTTATGCTATCAAATGTACTCTATCATTTTTCTCTTGCTCTCTCCAACCCATTGTCTCTATTGCTCTCTCAACCCCTATATCTAGCTCAATTTATCCCCCTCTCCCTCTCTCTTTTACTCAATCTTGCTCATGCTCTCTTTCTTATCCTCACATTCTATCTCTTTAACTCACACTCTAACTTTCTTTCTTACCTAGCCTCCTCATTTTTTTACCCTATCTCTCTCGTTCCTCTATAGAGAGATAGAAAAAATAGTTAGAAAGAGAAAGAGAGAGAAGAGGAGTAAGATATCACTCACACTTTTTTCTTTGATCTATATCCTCTCTCTCTCCCTATCTCTCATTGTTATCAATCATCTCTCTACACCTTCCTGCCGTTACCACCTTCTCTCCCGTACTCACTTCCTTTCCCTCTCCCTTTGCATCACTATCACCTCACTGTCTCTTTATCTTAAAATTCTCTTCTCTCTCTCTTATTCCTCTCTTTCTCTCTCCCTCTCTCTCACTTGCTCTCTCTTAATTTCTCTCTTTCACTCTCTTTCTCATTTTCACTAATCTCATTTTTCTTGCACTCTCTCCTTCTTTCTCACTTGTTTTCCCTCACTCCCCCTACTACCTCTCTCAGCTCTCTTTTGTAATATCAAGGGAGAGGAGGGATTGATAGAGAGGAAGAAGGAGAGAAAAAGAGAGCCTGATAGAGGGAAAAAGTTGAGATAAAGATTAGAAGCAGAAGAGAGAAAAATAGAGAGAGATGGGGAGTGAATAACGAAAAACATGGGTAAGAATGGGAGAGATAGAGAAAGAGGGAGGGTTCTAGAGAGTGAGTGAGAGAGAATGAGAGAATGAAAATAGGGGATATCAAATGTGGGGAGAGAGAAGAGATTCAGTAAGAGAGCAATGTGGGGAGAGGTAGTTGTAACCATGAGAGAGGCAAGAGAGATAGAGAGAGTGAGAGAGATGAGTCAGCGAGAGAGATAGAGAGAGTGGGAGGGAGAATGAGAGTGAGATTTAGAAAAGAAGGAGACAGATAAGTAGGAGAATAATAATATAGCATAGAAGATGTTGAGAGTGAGGTAGGTGGAATAATGTGAGATAGGGAGAGAGAGAGAAGTAAAGGGAGAGTGAGATAGAGAGAGTGAGGGAAAATGAGGGGAGAGAGAGATAGCAAAAGAGAGAAAGAGAGAAAAGAAAATGAGTGAAAGAGATAGAGGGAGAGAAATAGGACTTATGCCTTCCACTATCTCACCCTTCAAATGACTGTGTGAGTGAGATAGAGGGCGACAGAGTGATGATGGAGTAAGAGAAAGAGAAGAATAACAGAGGGAGATAAGAGTAACTGTGCTTGAGGGAAGGGTAGTAGAGGGACGAAGGAAGGGAGAAAGTGAACAAATGAAAGAGAACATGAGGGCGAGAGAGTGAGTGAGGTTAAAAAAGCAAAATAGAGAGTAACTTTGAAGGTAAGAGATCAAGAGGGATAGAGAAGAGTGTAAGAAAAATATAAAGAAGAAAAATAATAAAAGAAAATGGGAGGGAGGGAGTGAGAGTGAGAGGAAGAAAGATAGAAATAGTGTGAGAGAAAGAGAGCTAGAGGTAGAGGGAGAAAGAGAAAGAGTGAAGTGGAGAGAATGGAATGGAGAGTGAGAGAAATCAAGAGAGTGGAAGAGAGATAGTGTGAGAGAACCAAGAAGGAAATAGATGGTGAAGGAAAGTGAGAGAAAGTGATAGACAAGGAGAAAGAGGCATGATTAAAAGATATAGAGAATAGAGAGGGAAGGAGGGTGGGAGCATGATAGAGTTTGAGTAAGAGAGAGAGACTGAGCAAGATGTTGTCAAGAGGGAAGGAAAAGAGAAGAATGAGAAAGAGAATAAGAGGGAAGAGAAAATTCTTTCTCTCTCCCTCTCTATGCCTCATTCTCATTTTCTCTCCTTCTCTCTCCCTTCCTCACTACTATATCTCTCTCATTATCTCTTTATTTCTCACACAATTCACTCTCACCCTCCTTCATATCTCTCATTCTCATTCTCTATCATGCTCCCTTTTCCTCTCCTCCCACACTTCTCTCTTTATCTCTCTCACTTTCATTCTATGTCATTCGCCCTCCTCTTTTACTCTCTCACTCTTGCTCCCTCCCTTCCTTTTGAATTTTATCTCTCTACCTCACTCATTCTTTCTCTATCTCTTTTGATCCCTCACATTAACTCTCCCTCTCCATCTCTCTTTTTTTCTCCCCCTTTCTCTCTTGCTCTCTCTTGATCTATCCCTCTCACTCTTGATATCTTTTTCTCCTTCTATCTCCTATCTCTTTTCTCTCTTCCTCTGCCTCTCCTCCCATATCTTTTTCTCACCTCTCTCCCACTCTTTTTACTTGAGAGATAAAGATGATCCATCTTTCCTAATATTTCTGTCCCTCCATCTCTATCCCACTCTATCCTTATACCTTTTTATTCTCATTCTCTCTTTCAATCTCTCCCTCATCCCCACTTTTGAGGTCTCTCTTCCTCTCTCCTTATTTCACTCCCTCTACCTTGTTATCTCTTACTTTCTCATTTTATTTTTAACTTTTTATAGCTCTACATCTCTCTGACACTGTCTATATATCATCTTCTCTCTCTGTCTTTCCAACTTTACTTCACCACTCTCTTTCTTACTCACTCTGTCAATTTCTATACTCTCTGACTCTCTCACATGACAAAGATAAACTAATATAGAGAGAGAGTGAGGGAGAAATGGTTGATCATCCTGTCTATCTTCCATCTCTCTCTCTCTACTATTCCCACTTCCTCTTTCTCGCTCTCTCATTCTCACTCTCTCTCACTCTAGATCTCTCTCTCCCTCTCCATATTTTTTTCACTCTTTCTATCTTTGTCCATTTCTCTTTTGATCTCTACCTCTCTTTAGCTCTCTATCCTTCCCCTCAAAATATAGAGAAGAAGAAAGTAAAGGTTGATAAATCAATGGAGAGAGAAAACTGAGCGAGCGAGTTAGAGAGGGTGAGGGAGATAATAAAGAGTGAGAAGAAGAGATTATGGGGGAGCTAGAAAGATAGAGAAAGACATAACAAAAATAGTGGAGGGAGTGAGGGGGAGAGGAGAAGAAAGATTGAATGGGATTGAGGTAGAGAGAGTTTGTGAAAGAGAGAGTGAGAGAGAGCAAGATAGAGAGGGGTGGTAGACCGTACAAGCAGAATAGAGTTATCACTCTCTATATTGCTTCTCTCTTTATCTCTCTCTCAAAATTTCAACATATCTTTTCTTCCTAATCTCTCACTCACCCTCTATCTATCCATTCTCTCTCTCTCCCCCACTATGACTGTCTCTCTCTCAATCTCTTGCTCTCCCTCAATATCTTTTTCTCTTATTTTCTCTTCCTCCCTCCATTACACTTTACCTCGCTGTACTCTTCTCTCTATTTCTCTCTATCTCACTATTCTTTCTATCTCTCTTTAGAGGAAGGAGGGATACGGTAAGAGAATGAAGAGTGTGGTTAAGAAATAGAGAGATATAGCACAAGGGGGATGCAGTAAAAGAGAGTTGGAGAGGGGGAGAGAAAGAGCTAGAGATGGAAGGGTGAGAGAGAGAAAGATACAGAGGGGGAATTGTTGCATGGTGCTGAAAAAAAAGAGAAAGTATAGGTTGATAGCATAAGAGAGAGGGAGAGAGATAGAGAGAGGGAGTATCACTCACATACTCTCTTTCTCTCTCTTTCTCCTCTCTCTCGCTCCCTCTCTCTCTTAATCTCCCTTTTCTCCATCCATTTCTTACAAATGAAACAGTGAGAGAGGGAAAGAATTTTCTATAGTATTGAGGGAGGGAGAAAGTGAAGTGGGAGAAGAAGGGAAAAAGTGAAGTGGTGACGATGGAGAAAGTCAAAGAGAGGAGTGGTGGTCGAAGAGGGAGAGGATGAGAAAAAGATAGAATCAGGGGCAAAGAAAGGGAAAGAAATAGAGAGGGAGAGAGCTAGACTGTGGCTAAGAGAGTAAGTGAGAGGTGAGAGGGGGGCTTGAGGGAGGGAGAGAATAAAAGAGAGAGACAGGTATGAGAGATATAGCTCTCTCACTCTCACTCTCACTCTCTCTTATATAACCTCCTTTTTGTCCTCTCCCACCTTCTATTTCTCTTTGCATTTCTCTCTAACCCCCTCACTTTCTCTCTAATTCTCTCTCTCACTTGTGCTCTTTGAAAGAAAGAGATGGAGGAAGAGAGAGAAGAGTGAGAGAGTTAGAGAGGTTTGAGGGATAGAGAGAATGAGTGTGGGAACAAGAGAAGAGTGGAGGGGGAGAGAGGAAAAGAGCAAGAGAGGGAGAGTGAGATAAAGCAATGAGAGGTGAGAGAGTGAAAGGAAGGATTGCAAGGAGTGAGGGACAAAAAGACAGAGAAATATATGGAGGGATGAAGGTTGAGATGAGAGGGATAGAGATAGGGATGCAAAGAGAGTGAGAGAGATGAAGAGAGAGAGAGAACATGAGGGAGATAGAGCAGTGGGAGATATAAAGAAGAGAAGGAGAACAAGAAATAAAAAAAGAATGAGAGTTTGAGAGAGAAAGAAAGAGATAGAATGAGAGAAACATGAGGAAGATAGAGTAAGAAGACAGAAAGAGAGAGAGAGTAGAGAGAGATCTTGATTCTCTCTCACTCCCTCTTTCTCATTATCTCTTTTTAAATCTCTCTCGCTCTTTCTAGAGAAAGAAAAGGGAGAACAAGAGGGATGTGCAAGGAGATATAGTGAGAGAGATAGTGAGAGGGACATAAAGAGAAAGATGGATAAAGAATGAGATGAAACAATGAGAGAGAGTTCATGAGAGAGAGAAACAATGAGAGAGAGAGAGTGAAAGAAAGAGAGAGTGACCTTATCTATATCAGCCTTTGTTTTCCCTTAATCACTCTCTATTTATTTATTCCCTATCTTTCTCACACTCTTCTCATTACTCCCCCTCCTCTCTTGTGGTCCCTCTTTCTCTCTAGAGAGATACATGGAGGGTGTTTGGGTGTGTATGTGAATGAGGGAGAGAGTGAAATAAGAAAGTGGAAGATTTTAAAAGTAAAGCAAATAAAGAGAAAGAGAGGAAAAGAGGGAGAGAGATAAAGCGAGAGATAGAGATGAAGAGAAAGATAAGGTGGATAGGAAATGATGAGGGAGAGAGGGAGGGAGGGAGAGAGAGGGAGAGAGGGTCAAGAAGGTTGGGAAGATGAGAGAAGAAAGCAGTAGATAGTGGGAAAGAGAGAGGGAGAAGGATGAAGAGATAAATAAATATAAGGGAAAAGAAGGATAGAAATTTAAAGACAGTGTCAGAAAATAGCAATAAAGTGGAGAGACAAAAATTGAGTAAGAAAGCTAAGAGAGAGAGAGAAGAGAGATAAAGAGAGGTGAGAGAAGAAGGAGTGAGCAAGGAGTAAGGAAATATAGAATAAGAGAGAAATAGAATGAGAGTGAGAGCGAGATAGAGGGTGAGAGAGGATGTGAGTTAGGCAGAGATAGAGAGAAATAAATGGTGATGGTTGTAAGAGAGAAAGAGAGAGCTAGGGAGCCACTGTCCCATTTTACTCACTCCTCTTTCTATATATCCACTCTTGCTTTATTCACCGCATTTTTATCTATGATCCTCTTCGCACTTGCTATCACCCTCCCTCTCTCCTCTTCTACCTCTCTCTTCCCATTCTTATCCTTCTCTCTCTCTCTTGATCATTATCTATCTCTCTTATGCGAGAGGTAGAAAGAGTTAAGAGATAAGGAAGGGAGAAGAGAGAGTGTGTGAGGGATACAGAGGGATAGGTTGGGAGGGAGGGAGAAAGAGAAGTAAGGAGATAGGGATGGGAGAGAGCAATGTATAGAGAGAGGAAGAAAGTGAGAGATAGAGACAAATAAAGAGATAGTGAAAAAGAGAGAGTGAGAAAGAGAGAGTGGTTGATAGTACAACAGAGAGTGAGAGAGAGGAGAGAGAGCCATTGTAGTGAGATAGAGGGTGAGAGAGATAGAGAGATATAACAAGAGAACAAGTGAGAAAGATAGAGGTGATTAAGAGAGAGAAAGTGATAGGGAGAGGAAAAGGAAGAGAGATATTAATAGTGAGAGAGAAGAGCAAGTGTGTTAGAGATGGGCGTAGTATGTGAGAGAAAGTTTGAGCTGAGGAGAATGGTGTGAGGGAAGGAAGGAGGGAGGGAAAGATAGCAAGAAAGAGATAGAGAGAAAGAGGAGAAGTGAGGGAGGGGAGGAGATAAAGAAGGTCAAGGAGAGAGAGAAAAGAGAGATAAAGTGATTGTGATGTCTCTCCCTTATCTTTCTTTTTCTTTCACACACTCCCTCTTCATTCTATCTCTCAATCTCTCTCATAATATTTCTTACTTGCTCTATCTTTATATCTTTATCCCTCTTACCCATTTTCTACCTCCCACCTCCCTCTCTCTCTTTCTCTTATGTTCTCTTCTTTCCATTTTCTTTCTTTCTCTTATGTTCTCTCTCTCTCTCTCTCACCTCTCTCTCTCACTCTCCTCTCTCTCTCACTCTCCTCTCGATAGTAAGATAGGCAAAGAGAGATCAAGATATAGAAAGATTAAGAGGGAGTAGATATGTGAGACACTGAGGCAAATAAGAGATTGAAAAGAAAGCGAGAGGGAAAGAGAGAAATATTAAGATTTTGAGAGGCAGACTCTGGTTCCCTCCCTCTTCTCTATTTCTCCTTCTCTATCTCCCTCTTTATCTCTCTCTCATTTTCCTACTCTCACTTTAACTCTCTCATTATCTCTCATACTCTATCTCTCTCTCTCTCACTCTAACACTCTCCGCTTTCTCTCTTTCAATCTTTCTTTCTCATGTTCTCTTACTTTCTCTGTCTCACACATTCTTCTCTGACACTCGTTGCTTTTTTTCCTTGTTTTATCTCTCTTCCTCCCTTCTCTCTCTTATTCTCTCTCTTAACCACTCTCTATTAGCATATCTCCCTTGTAATCTCTCTCATGTAATCTCTCTCCCTTGTAATCTCTCTCACTCATTCTCTCTCTATCACTCTTTCTCTCTTGAACTCTCACTCTCTCTCCCTCCCACCCTCTTTCTTTCTATATCTATCTTCAACTTTACTTCTCTCCCACATGTTGTCCTTTTCCCTCTTCCTACCTTCATCGCTCCCTCTTTCCTTCTTATGATCCTTCTCTCTACTTCTCTTTAGCATTCCCCCTCTCTATCCACTTCCCTATCCATTCCTCCCTTCATCTCTCTCTCTCTCCATCTCTCATTCCATTCATCTCTCACTCTCCTTCTTATGCCCTCTCCATCTCAAACACTGTCCTTTATTTTCTATCTCATTCATTCTAACTCGCTCTCTCTCCTTCCATCTCTCTATAATATTCTCTCTCACTCTCTCCTCATTCTCTCTATCTCTCTCTTCCTTTACTCCCGGCCTCTCTTTCGCTCACTCTATTCTTCTTTTCTCTCCTCTCTCTCTTACTCTCTCTATCTCTATATCTCTATCTCACACTCTCTCTCACTAATCCTTTATCTCCCTATCTCTTTTTCTATATCTCTTACTTTATCTCTTCCTCCTTACTTCACTCCTTATCCCTCTCATTGTTTCTCTTTTGTTCTCTCTTACTCTCCTCGACTTTATCTTGCTCAATACCTATTAGCCTCTCTTGCTTTATTTCAATCCCTCTCTTTTTCTCTCTTAGTCCCTCACTCACTCTCTCTCTCAGTCACTAGCTTCTCTCAATCCCTTTAATCTCTCCTAAACCATCAACATGTCTCTCCTTTTTTTTACCCTTTTCTCTCTCTTAAACAATCTTTCTCTCTTACTGCCTCGCTTTCTCAGTTTGTTCTCTCACTATTTTTTCTGGTTCTATCTCTCTTGCTCTCTCAATTATTCTCTCGTCTCTTTCTCTCTCAATCTTTATGTTCTATCCGTCCTTCTATCACTGGCTCTATCTCCCTCTCTCTCACATTCATCTCTCTCTACCTAACCCTCTAAAACTCCCTTCCTCTCTCTAACCTCTCTTCTTTCCCTCCCTTTATTTATCTCTCTCTCATCGTGCTCTACCCTCATTTCCCCTCCCTCCCCTCACTCCCTCTCATTATTTATCTCCTCATCCCTCTCTCCCTTTTAACATCCCTTCAACACTCTCATTGTCACTCTCTTTCACTCTCTCACTCTCTCTCACACACACACAGTGTCTATCCTTTTCAACCCCCCATTTTTTCTTACTTCTTTCTCTTTCTTTATCTCTAAGTTAGATGGAGCAAAAAAAGAAATGGACCAAAAGAGAGGTGGGAGAAAGACAAAATGAGTGAGGGAGGATGGGAGAGGCAGTGAGAGCACAAGAGAGTGAAGGGAGTCGAGATGGCAGATAAGTTGATAGTTTGAGAAAGAGAGAGCAAGCTATCTTCCAAGCCATCACTCCACACACACATGATGTCTTGCTTTATCGTTATCTCTATCTCTTATTACTTCACATCTCTTTCCCACTTATCACTCGTACAATCAATCTTGTCATCTCTTATCTCCATCACTCTCACTCTCATTATGAGAGACGGGGGAGGGATCAAGAGTGATGGGAGAGGTTAAGAGGGAAAAAGAATAGAAAGATAGACTTATTTAGCTCGAGGAGAGATACAGTGAGCGAGAGGGAGTGAAAGAGAATAAGGAAGAGAGAGATAAGAAAATTACAACAAGGTAGAGAGAAAGGTAGACTGAGAGAGAGAGAGAAAAAGAGACCGAAATGCTAGAGAGAACATATGAGAGCAAGAGAGAATATATTAAAAAAAGAGAAAAAAAGAGTGAGAATAAGAGCAAAAAGAGAGAGAGATAGAGAGGGAGGGGAGAGAAGGAAAGTGAGAGTGAGAGAGAGCGAGTGAGAGATTCTACATCCCAGTCTAGTAAAAGAGAGGAGAGAGAGAATAGTGAGAGAGTGAAAGTCATGTTGATAGCTCGAGAGAGGAAGAGAAAATAATGAAGAGAGTATGTGAGATAAGGTAGAGCTAGAAAGAGTGAGAAAGAGGGATCGAGAGAGAGTGAGTAATAGAGATTGAGAGAGTGGGAGAGTGAATAAATAGAAAGAAGAGTGAGAAAGAGCTCTTGAGAGAAAGAACATTGATGGAGAGAGAAGAGAAGGAGAAGAGGGAGGGCTTGAGTGAGGTAGAGAGTGACATTAGGAGAGATGGGAGGTGAGTAAGTGGGGCAGGGAAGGAGCATGGTAGTGAAGGAATATTGTGAGAGAGAAAGAGTGAGATAATGAGATAAGTGGGAGAACAACTGAAAATATGATAGAGATGGGGGGAAAGAGAGAGATGTGGGAGGGAGGGAGAGATTGAGAGTGAGAAACAAGAAGAGGGTTGGAGGGGAGGAGAGAGGATAGATAGAGAGGGAGAGAGAGAGGTGATAACTTGAGGGAGAGAGTGAGAGAGAGTGTGTGACAAAGAGTTAGTTTTCTCTTCCCTTTCATTCTCCCTCTCTCAGTCACTCGTACTCTCCTCATCACTCTCCCTCTTTCTTCTCTACCTCTATTCCTCTCACTCATTATCTCACCTCTCAAACTCTCTCTCTTCACTCACACTCCATCTCATGTCCCTCCTTCTCTCCACCCATCTCATAAAAAGATCTTTCTTTCTCTAGCTAAAACTTCTTATCTCTCTATTTCTCTCTCTTAGTCTATTTCTCTATCTCTCTCCCACTTTTTCTCTCTTACTCCCTTTCTTCATCCATCCCTCACTCTCATTCTCCCACAGTCTCTCTCTCCCTCTTCTATCTCTTCATCTCTCTTTCTCCTCTCAATAGCTCTCTCCATCTTACTCACTTTCTACTGCTCTCGCTCTCTCTTTATATGAAATAGAAGAGTGGGGCAAAGAGATATAAGGGATGGAGTGTGAAGGAGAAAGTGAGGAGGAAGTAGAAAAGGAAAGGAGATAGGGCTAGAGAGATAATGAAGAAGAATGAGAGTGAGAGGAGAGTAAGGGAGGTAGAGGGAGGTGCAGAGGGAGAGGTTAGTAAAAGAGGGAGAGTGAGAGAAGAGGTAGAGTGATGAGGGAGAGAGAGAGAGGGAGGGAGAGAGAAGAGTGTGAGAGAGAGCTGTCACTAGTTCTTTATCCCTTTCTTTCTCTCTCCTTTTTTCTTTGTCCCTGTCCCTCAATCATTACTTCTATCTCTCTCTCCATTTATCTCTCTTCATCTACATCACTCTCTATAATGGAAAAAATAAAGAGAGCGAATGTGAGTTAGAGTGAGAAAGCCAAATACAATGAGAGAAATTACAAGAGAAGATTGAGATTCTCAGGGTAAAGAGAGCATAGAGAGAGGAGGAAAAAGTTGAGAGAGTGAGAGAGAGAATATAAGAAATATAGGAAGTAAGTGAGGTGGGGAGCCACAAAAATTGAGCTGGAGAAAAGTAAGAGAGAGTTAGGGGGTTAAAGAGAGCGTGTGAGTGTGTGGGAGATGTGGAGTGAGAAGTTAAGATCATTAGAGTGAGTAGGGAGAGAACATGAGTGAGAGAGGAAGAGATAAAGTTTGTGACAGAGACAAAGGGTGGGAGAAGAGTGAGATAAGTAAGACTGAGGAGGTAGAAGGAGAGAAAAGAGAATGTGAGGAAGAGGTTGCGAGTGAATGAGTGACTAGAAGAGAGAAAGAGATATGAGATATAATATGGAGAGCACTGAGGATGTTAAAGTGGGAATGAGAGAGTGAGTTATGACCAGGTGAGAGAAAGAGAGGGAAAAAATGTGTGAGAGAGATAAAGCAAAAAAGAGTGAAATAGAGATGGAGATTTATGCCTCCTTCCTTTGCTTACCAACCTTGAGAGAGGGTTGAAGAGTGACAGAGTGTTGAAGAGAGAATAAGAGAGATATGGAGATAGGTAGACTAAGAGGGTGAGGGTGAGAGAGTGAAAGGATGACAGGCACACATATCAAATATCTAAAACAACCCACAATAAAGATAGAGAAAATTGCATGCACACACTAGAAATGTAAAAGAAACTATAAAAATAATAAATGAAATGTCGGATGCCACTGAGTCAACAACATATCCCAAAAAAATAAAAAATTGTTGTCTGATTCAGCTTATGTAGACTTGTATCAAAATCTATACATAAATATCAAAATGCAAAATAAAAATATAGGATACAGGCATTTGCTTCTGTCCCCATCATTTGATTCCACACCTCAAGCATCTCAGAACCCATGTTTATATTTTATTTCAGCTACAGAGTCGATCCTAGAACTCTAATATACATAATAAAGCCCTAATACAAAGAATCTACCTATAAAATAGAGAATTTTAGCACAACCTATCACATGCAAGAATGATGAACCATTCCCCAGGAGGAGGGCTTAGCAAGCACCATGTGGAAAATTTATTAGTATAAACCATTAATCTCCTCCCTTTACATGGCGTAGTTCCCCAAGAAGAAATAGAAGAAAAGAATGAAAGTGGGAGGGGAGAAATAGAGAGTTAAAGAGAGTGAAAGAAAGTGTTGTAGAGAAAGAAAAGTGAGAAATAATAGAGAGAGAGAAAGTAGTAAGAGAGTTTGATAGAGATGATAAGCCTATCTCTCTCTTCTCTATCATGTCTTTCGCTCCATCTCTTCTCCCACCCAAAGCAAAAGAAGAGGGAGTGTAAGAGTGAGAGAGAGAGAAAAAAATAAGAGAGGGAGATAGAGGAGACATGCTTTCTCTCGTATCATGAACCTCTCTCCCTCACCCATTCACTCTCTCACTCCTCTAACTTATCTGTCTACCCTTCTACCTCCCATGTATGCTCTTCTCTCCTCTTCGATCTACCTTTTTTTCGATTATCTCTCTCTCTCTACCTTCTTATGAGAAATAGAGAGAGGTTCAGAGCATGAGAGAGAGGGATATAGAAGAGAGAGAAAGAGAGAATAGAAGAGATAGATAGGAGGGTTAGTGAGTGAGAGGTCTTCGCTCCTGTATAAGAACAACTCCTATGCTAATACTTGAAGCATCACATTTAATTTCACATATTTTTGAAAAATCAGGTAAAGACAAAATAGGGGCATAGGTAAGTTTTTCTATGATCAATTGAAATGTCTTTTCTTGTGTTTCTCCCCAATTGTAACCAACGTTCTTCTTGATCACTTCAATGAGTGGTGCAGAGATGCTACTAAAGTCTTTCATAAACTGCTAGTAGAAACTAGGAAGTCCATGAAAACTACGAACATTGCATACACTAGTGGGACTAGGCCACTCATGTATAAAAGACGGAGAAGTGAGAGAGAAAAAGTTGTCCGAGCCAAATCCTCTTGTTGACCTCACTTTTGGTTGAGGTCTAGAAACTTCTTTAGTAGCCTAGGTCTAGCCATAAGACTTTTCCTATTGACTAGTCTTAGAAAACTAGAAAAGGTACCCTCACCATTAGAAACTCAAAACTCTTCTCTTTACTCAATTTGAAGTTCCACATATTGGTACTAACCTCTTACAATTAGTAGGTGAGATCATTTTAAGGGTTACTTGGCCTTAGGATTGACCCTAGGTGTTGGTTTGGAGTTAAGGTATACCATACCCCCACAATACCATGGCTACGTAAGAACCCAAAATGAGGATTTCATTGATCCAAGGTTCATTTAGAATAGATATATATCCAATTCTACTTGAAATGCTCATCTTAGCTCTTTTGCCCTAGACACCCCCAAATTACCTAACTGCACTTGGGACCTTCCTTTAACCCAAAATTTTAAAAATGCTAAAATTCTGAGAAAATGCCAATAAATTCCAAATATTCCCAATTTTATTTCTTTCAACTACCACATGACCCAATTTAACCAATTTTACAATCTTTAACCAAAATCCCCAAATTGCTCTTTAAAGACCCAAAATTCCCCAAATCTATCCCAAATGTCTATTGAGGTGATCTTAAATGTCTATTGAGGAATGTCTATTGAGGTGATCTTAATTGACCTCAATTCCCATCCTAAACTCAAATTCACATTTAATATGAAGAAACTAAACCAATCCAGGCTCAATTGGTCTATGATTTGAGCCTAATTTTGATTTGGGTCAAAACCCCAATCTTGACCATAAGACTTAATCTCATTCAATTGAACCTATAGCCTAGTCAATTGGTCTTAATTAATATTGCAAAATATTTAAAACATTCTTACACATCAAAATCAACGATCAATTAGCCTTGATGAAGCCTCAAATCCATTTGATTTTGACCTAAATCCAAAATTCCCAAAATTAGCCCCAATATTGGCTAACACCCCAAATCTCAACAATTGAATGCCTTAGACCTCAGATTGACATCCAATTTTTGTTGAAAATTCTTTACAAGGTCATTTGTGACCAAACACAACAATTAATTTGAGCTTAGATCTATATGCCTAATTTGGGTCTAAAACCAAAACCCATCAAAATCCATCCAAATTGACCATCAAATCAACTTCAAAAAAAATTTCATCATTCATGAAAATTGTTCATTATGATGTTTTACACCAAACACAACAATCAATTTGGACTTAGCCCATGGCTAGCCAAAGTTTGACCCAAACTTAGCCCAATATGCTTAAAATGGGTCAAAAATAAAAAAAATCCACCAAATTGATTTACCAATTGACCTCAAAATGACTTTCACCCTTCATGAAAGTTATTCCTCATGGTCTCTTATGACAAATGACATAGTTAATTGGGCCAATTGGCCTGCCTAACATAGTCCAAACACATGATTTGGTCTTAAGTACCTTCTTGGACTTATGGTCAAATCCAAACCAATTGAGCCAATTGAGCTTGGCGGCATGGTCAAATGAGTCTTACCATAACTCATCCTAGACACTAGGGTTGAGTTTAAAGCCAGCCATCCACCCATGGTTAAACTTGATATTTATCTCATGGGTAAATTGTTTAATAAATTTTTTTAAAAAAAATTTTAAAGAGATAAGGAGGGGGCTAAATCAAAGTACTTGCCATACCACATGTCCATACCCTATGGTGTCATTTTTACTGATCATCATAAGCTTTATCCTTGATCCTATCCTTGGTTACCCATTTTAACCCAAGCTAAAGCCCAAAAACCATGAGCCCCCACATGGCCAATACCCAAACTCATGCCAAGAAGCCACCTCAGCCCAAATTGAGTTGAGAGATCCTCTGCTTGACACCTAAGCAGTGGGGCTAACCCCTCAATTGGCC